>NC_087346.1:87557803-87860833 GCF_030014295.1 Loxodonta africana
CTTCTGGTGTCTTTACCTGATTTTGGTATCAGGGATATGGTGGCTTGAGTTAGGTAGCATTCCATCCTTTTCTATGCTTTGAAATACCTTTAGTAGTAGTGGTGTTAACTCTTCTCTGAAAGTTTGGTAGAACTCTAAAGTGAAGCTGTCTGGACCAGGGCTTTTTTGGGGGGGAGTTTTTTGATTACCTTTACAATCTCTTCTTTTGTTATGGGTCTATTTAGTTGTTCTACCTCTGTTTGTGTTGGTTTAGGCAGGTAGTGTGTTTTTAGGAATTCATTCATTTCTTCAAGGTTTTCAAACTTGAGTAGAGTTTTTCGTAGAAATCTGATATGATTCTTTTAATTTCAGTTGGGTCTGTTGTAATATCACACCTCTCATTTCTTATTCAGGTTATTTGCTTCCTCTCCTGTTTTTCCTTTGTCAATTTTGCCAGTGGTTTATCAATTTTGTTGATTTTTTTCAAAAAACCGGCTTTTGTTCTTGTTAATTCTTTCAATTGTTTTTCTGTTTTCTATTTCATTTAGTTCAGCTCTAATTTTTATTATTTGTTTTCTTCTGGTGCCTGTGGGTTTCTTTTGCTGCTCTCTTTCTATTTGTTCAAGTTGTAGGGATAATTCTTTGATTTGGGCCCTTTCTTCTTTTTGGATGTGTGCATTTATTGATATAAATTGGCCTCTGAGCACTGCTTTTGCTGTGTCCCAAAGGTTCTAATAGGAAGTGTTTTCATTCTCATTGGATTCTCTGAATTTCTTTATTCCATCCTTAATGTCTTCTCTAATCCAGTCTTTTTTGAGCAGGGTATTGTTCAGTTTCCAAGTGTTTGATTTCTTTTCCCTGCTTTTCCTGTGATTGATTTCCACTTTTATGGCCTTATGGTCAGAGAAGATGCTTTGTAATATTTCAATGTTTTGGATTCTGCTAAGGCTTGCTTTATGACCTAATACGTGGTCTCTTCTAGAGAATGTTCCATGTGCACTAGAAAAGAAAGTACACTTGGTTGCTGTTGCGTGGAGTGTTCTGTATATGTCTACGAGGTCGAGTTGGTT
This sequence comes from Loxodonta africana, assembly GCF_030014295.1. Lineage (NCBI taxonomy): Eukaryota > Metazoa > Chordata > Mammalia > Proboscidea > Elephantidae > Loxodonta > Loxodonta africana. The sequence continues at coordinate 87,558,853 of NC_087346.1, forward strand.
AATTGCGGCATTTAGCTCTTCTGTGTCTTTAATGAGTTTCTTTCTGGATGTCCTGTCCTTCACCAAAAGTGGAGTGTTGAAGTCTCCTACTATAATTGTGGAGCTATCTCACTTTTAATGCTGATAGTGTTTTTTTTTTTTAATGTATCTAGCGGCCCTGTAATTGGTTGTATAAATATTTAATATTATTGTATCTTCTTGGTGTATTGTCCTTTTAATCATTATATAGTGTCCTCCTAATCCGTTGTGGTGGATTTAATTTTTAAAGTCTATTTGTCAGCAATTAATATTGCCACTCCTGCTCTTTTTTGATTGTTGTTTGCTTGATATATCTTTTTCCATCCTTTGAGTTTTAGTTTGTTTCTGTCTCTAAGTCTAAGGTGTGTCTCTTTTAGGCAGCATATAGACTGATCTTGTTTTTTAATCCATTCTGCCACTCTCTGTCTCTTTATTGGTGCATTTAGTCCATTTGCATTCAGCGTAATTATGTATAGGTATGAATTTAGTGCTATCATTTTGATGTCTTTTTTTTGTGTTGACAGTTTCTTTTTCCCACTTGATTGTATGAGCTGAGTAGATTTTCTTTCTATATTGTCCTTTCATCTTATTTGTTGTCATTGATCTTATTTCTGCTGAGTCTGTATTTTTCCCTTGTATTTTATTTTGATGAGTAGAATACTTTGTCTCCTTTGTGCTTACCTAATTATTTACCCCTATTTTTCTAAATTTAAAACTAACTTTTATTTCTTTGTATCACTATATCTTCCTCTCCATTTGGAAGGTGTATGATTACATTTCTTAGTCCCTCTTTATTATTTTAATGTTGTCTTCTTTTATATACTAACATCGCTGTTACCCTGCTTGGGGCTTTTTTTTTTTTTTTAATCTTTCCTTGTGTTTTTTGTATTTCCCTGTCTGGGTTGATCTCTGGTTGCTCTGCCCAGTGTTCTAGCCTTGGATTGATACCTGATATTATTGAGTTTCTAACCAAAGAACTCCCTTAAGTATTTCCTGTAGTTTTGGTATGGTTTTTATGAATTCCCTCAACTTTTGTTTATCTGGAACTGTCTTAATTTCACCCTCATATTTAAGAGACACTTTTGCTGGATATATGATTCTTGGCAGGCAGTTTTTTTCCTTCAATTTTTTTAAATATGTCATAGCATTGCCTTCTTGCTTGCATGGTTTCTGCCGAGTAGTCCAGGCTTATTCTATTGGCTCCCCTTTGTAGGTGACTTTTCATTTATCCCTCACTGCTCTTATAATTCTCTCTTTATCTTTGGTTTTTGCAAGTTTGACTATAATATGTCTTGGTGATTTTCTTTTAAGATCTTCCTTATGTGGAGTTCGATGAGCATCTTGGATAGATATATTCTCATCTTTCACAATATCAGGGAAATTCTCTGCAACAAATCTTCAGCAATTCTCTCTCTGTTTTCTGTTATCCCTCCCTGTTCTGGTACTCCAATCAGTTGTAAGTTATTTCTCTTGATAGAGTCCCACATGATTCTTAAGTTTTCTTCATTTTTTTTAAATTCTTTTATCTGATTTTTCTTCAAATATATTAGTGCCAAGCGATTTATCTTCGAGTTCAGAAATTCTAGCTTCTGCTTGCTCAATTCTGCTCCTCTGAGTTTCTATTGAGTTGTAATTTTATTGTTAATCCCCTGAATTTCTAATTGCTGTCTGTCTATGGACTTTTCCAGCTTATAAAACTTTTCGTTATGTTCCTGAATAATCTTTCTAATTTCTTCAATGCTTTATCTGTGTGTTCCTTGGCTTGTTCTGTGTATTGCCTCATTTCCATCCTGATGTCTTGAAGGGTTCTGTATATTAAACTTTTGTATTCTGCATCTGGTAATTCCAGGGATACTCTTTCATCTAGAAGATATCTGGATTCTTTGTTTTGAGAGCCCATTGAGGTGATAGTGGTCTGTTTCTTTATGTGACTTGATCCTGACTGTTGTCTCTGAGTCATCTATAAGTTATTGTATTAGTTTATGCTTGCTTACTGTGTATAGCTGCTAGCTTTGTTTTGTTTTAGTATACCCTTATGGGTTGCTTGAGTGAGCTAGCTTGATTATTTTTGCCATTGGAGCTCTGGCGTCCTGTCTCCAGCTGGCTAGACCTGTTATCAGGTATATCAGCCTAGGAGTTCACTCATTTCCCTTGTATGAATTCAGCTCAGGTTTCTAGGTAGCTGATAATCAAGTGTGTGGTACAGGCTCTGTCGTACAGCCTTAGAGGGGCAGGGGTGATTGGCGTACAGACCGGCATCTGATTGTAGCAGGGGGTCCTGCTCTGAACAAGACAGGGGGCTGAGAACCAACCCTCAAGTGTCTCTGAGGGAAATATGTCCCAGTTCTCTAGAGCATGCTGGGGGGTGAATTCTGTGGAGGGACCATGGGCACCCAAAGTTTTTGGTTGTAAGGACTGGGAGGTACCAGTTATCTGTGGAGCCCTGTTGTGGGTGGCTCGGTGACCTGAGTGGAGCTACCAGTCCTTAGGTCCCTGATGTGGGTAGCTTGGGACCTTGTTTAATAGGCAAAGCAATGTCAATCATCAAACACCAACCCCTCTACCACACAGCTGAAATGGTTGGAGTCTGCAACAAGGGCCTATTCTCCCAAAATAGCCCCACACAGATCCATGCAGAAGAGAAAGGTGCTTAAGGTCCAGAGACAGTTTATGCCTGGACAGGAGCCACTTCTGTCCTGAGCTTCCCTAGCTATTGGAGCTAGCAAATTATCTTTTCCCCCCAGTTGCAAATTCTTTCCTTCCCCAAGGCTGGGAGGATGGCTCTAAATGCTCACCAGGGTCTATCTCAGATCCAGGGATTCAGCCACTCAAGGTGGCTTGGGGGTGGGGAGGGCACAGTAAAGTATATACAAGTACTTAGATTTTCCAAGAGCACCATTCTCCTCAGGTTCCAGAGGTGTGAATAGGCTGTGTGGCTCGCTGCTTCTCCCCAAGAAAACTGCAGCTGAACACTAGTACCAGCCCACCGCCGCAGCCACCACTCCAGGAACGGTGACTGAGGGCTCTCTGCGATTCAGGTCCAGTAACTCCTCTCCACTTCTGAATGGTTTCTTCCTCCCCCTGTCCCTCAGTTCATTGTCTAAGCTTGTCTTTGATGCTCAGGGCTCCCAGCTTGTCACAAATATACTCGTTTCACTTGTTTTTAAGGGTCTTTGTTGTAAAGAGAGCTTGCCGGAAGTGTCTGTCTGTTCTGCCATCTTGGCTCCACCTCTGAAATGTGTCTTAATTTAAAGGAAGGTTTGAAATTCTATTTATTTCCAAAGTTTCCACTAAAGGCTTTCCTTGGTTTGTAACTGAGCCAGTTACTGCCCTTGTATTCTACGGCTTCATGTCCCCCAAAATACCCTTTGTATTTAGGTCTCTGTGTACTCAGTGTGCTCAAGTCCAATTTTTCTTAAGATGAAGTCACAGTGTCCTAGAAATAACATTAGTTATGTAGATTTCAATATTTTATTCTCCTTATTTCTCCCCATTTTCAATGTCAGAAATATTGTTTTAATTATTTGTACATTCTGGTACAACAGTGAGTTCCCCAAAAGATGGTTTTCAAAAGAATCTATAGATGGCTTATGGCTATTCCATGATCTATGCTTTTACAAACAAGTGGGAAAATATTGAGCAATTCCGAGGCAACCAGATGAAATCATGATAGCCACTTACCCCAAATGAGGTGAGTTTACTGGACTGACAAATGCAGGCCTGACTTCCTCTATTGTTCCCTGGTAATGGAAACCTCCATCACCATCATTCTAAGGGAAGTAAATATTCAGTGGAGTCATCTACTTCTAGTATACTGAAGTGGGCATTTGGGACAAACAAAAAGAGGTTCCGTAGAATTCAGTTTTAATTAGAATGTATTAAGATGGTGGGCTTCCAATTGGAATTTTTCCCTGCAGATATGGATGATGGTTATAAAAAACGTTTCTTCTGCCACAGGTACCACCTAGATTAGGGAAATTGTGGACATGATTCTAAATGATGGAGGTGTTGAAAAATGTAATCAAGATATTATCTCTGCTAACGTTCCACGCATGAAGAAAGCAAAAACTCATTAAAAAGATAAGAAAAGAAAGAAAAGACCAAAATGGGTGTCAGAAAAGGCTCTGAAACTTGCTCTTGATCATCAAGCAGCTAAAGCAAAAGAAGAAATAGTGAGGTAAATACTCAACAAAAGATTTCAAAGGGTTGCTCCGGAAGACAAAGTAAAGTATTATAACGACATGTGCAAAGAGCTGGAGATAGAAAGCCAAAAGGGAAGAACACGTTCAGCATTTCTCAAGCTGAAAGAGCTGAAGAAAAAATTCAAGCCTTATCAGCTGCTGTATGCAGAAGAGATGAGAGGGCAGAGGGGTCAGAAGCTGGCAGAATGGACACAAAAATAGAGTGAAGGGGAGGATTGTGCTGTCTCTTTAGAGGAACAGCAACAAGGACCATATAGCAAGATGTATACAAGTTTTTGTATGAGAGACTGACTTGTTTTGTAAACTTTTACTTAAAATACGATAAAAATTAAAAAAAAAAAAAAAAAGAATGTTGCTGATGTAACTTGTATGAACTTCCTACTTATAAATGCCTTACCCTCAAGGACCACTCTTGGTACCTACAGCACTGTCTTCTTTCCTTGTGCAACCAAATAAAGTACCTTTCCACTCTTGAAAAGAAATTCAACCTTGAGTTGCTATAGTGAAGGATTCTATGGGCAAAACATTAAATAATGCAGGAAGCATGAAAAAAAGATGGACGAAACACAGAGATTCATTATACCAAAAAGAATTGGTGGACGTTCAACCATTTCAAGAGGTGTTAATGCCAGCCTTGTTGGGGTGAGATGGTATCTCTTTGTAGTTTTGACTTGTATTTCTCTAATGGCTAATTGTCTTAGTCATCTAGTGCTGCTATAACAGAAATATCACAAGTGGATGGTTTTAACAAAGAGAGATTTATTCTCTGACAGTACAGTAGGCTAGAAGTCCAAATTCAGGTTGCCAACTCTAGGGGAAGGCTTTCTCTCTCTTTTGGCTCCGGAGGAAAGTCCCTGTCACCAATCTCGCCTTGGCCTGAGAGCATCTCAGTGCAGGAACCTCAGGCCCAAAGGACGTGCTCTGCTCCTGGCACTGCTTTCTTGGTGGTATGAGGTTCCCTTATCTCTCCGCTCACTTCTCTCTTTATGTCTCAAAATTGATTGGCTTAAGCCATATCTAATCTTGTAGACCTCATCAATATAACTGTTGCTAATCCATCTTATTACATAATAGTGATGGGATTCACAACACATAGGAGAATCACATCAGAAGACAAAATGAAAATCAAAGAAGAGAATCATGACCCAGCCAAGTTGACCGATATTTTGGGGGGACACAATTCAATCCATGACACTAATGGTCATGTGCATTTCCTCATGTATGTGATAGCCACCTGAACGTCTTCTTTGAAGTGTCTGTTCACATCCTTTGCCCATTTTTAATTGGGTTATTTGTGTTTTTGTTGTTGAGTTTGTGCAGTGTCATGTAGATTTTAAAGATCAAATGCTGGTCAGAATTGTCAAAGCCAAAATCTTTTTCTGAGTCTGTAGGTTGCCTTTTTACTCTTTTGGTGAAGTCTTTGGATGAGCATAGGTGTTTGATTTTTAGGCACTCCCTGTCATCTAGTCTCTCTTCTGGTGTTTGTGCATTGTTAGTAATGTTTAATGTACTGTTTATGCCATGTATTAGGGCTCCTAGCATTGTCCCTATTTCTTCTTCCATGATCTTTATAATTTTAGCTTGTATGTTTAGGTTTTTGATCCATTTTGAGTTAGTTTTTGTGCATGGTGTGAGGTATGCACACCATGGTATGCACACCAGGCCACAGGTGACAAGAAGGAGGAGAGATTAAGAAGGGAGGAGAAAGCAGAGGCACAGGGGACGTACTGAGGAGGGCAAAAATGTGGGTTTGTACTCTCGTTCCCAGCAGTCATGGTTGCCGGGGTCGGATAGTTGCAGCTGGTGTTCACCAGAGGGGTAAGAGTTGTAGGAACATTCTCCTGGAGGAGTCTGAGCTCTTCGTTGAGGTGCAGCCAGTAAATGTGGTCTTACTTAGCCCTGGATGTGTCTGCACTATATCTTTTCCCCTACAGGGAGTTCTGTAGAGGTGCCTTTCTGTGTGCAGGATTCTTGGTTTTATTCCGAGACAACCATACTGAGACATGCCTCTTGGCCAGGAAAGTCCATTCTGTATCTCTATTTCTTCCCTGGTATCTGTTTCTTCTCCTCAGTGACTTCTGAACTTATACTTTATCCCTTCATTTAAGGTTCAGGGTTCCAGGATTGACATCTGTATCTGTTTTACTCGGTGATTTGGGTCTCTATTGCAGTGGGATGTCTTAGCACGTCGAACTAGTATACCATCTTGGCTCTACCTCAAAAACTGTGGATTTTGAGTGGTACTCAGAACAAGAGAAGGCTCTGCAACAGGTTCATGCTGCCATGCAAGCCACCCTGCCCCTTAGGTCACATGATCTGGCTGATCCAGTAGGAATGGATGAGTTAGTGGCAGACAGAGATACTTTTTGTAGTTTTTCAGGCCTCTTTTGGTGAATCACAGTGCAGACCCTTAGGATTTTGGAGCAAATCCCCACCATCCTCTGCAGATAACTATTCTCCTTTTTAGAAATAGCTTTCAGCTTTTTTCAGTGCCTTAGTACAACCTGAATGCCTAACCATGAGCTACCAAGTCACCATGCTGTCTATCATCAATTGGGTGTTGTCTGACCCAGGAACTGCCTATCATGAACTGGGTATTGCCTGACCCATGAAGCGATAATGTCAGATGTGTACAGGAGCACTCCATCATGAAATGGAAGTGGTATACACGAGATTGAGCTCTAGCAGGACGTGAAGGCATATTTGTATCTTATGTGAATGATCACCAAAGGGTTACCTCGCAGAGGATGACTTTAACAATCAATTGGATTGGATCATGCCTTCTGTGGAAACCAATTGTCCACTTTCCCCAGCCACTCCTGTCATTGCCCATAAGCTAATGAACAATGTGGTTATGGTGGCTGGGATGGAGGTTGTGCATGGGCTCAGCAACATGTGTATCCGCTCACCAAGATACTTGGCTACAACCAGTGCTGAGTCCCTAATCTACCCGAAGCAGAAATCAACACTGAGTCCCTGATAAGGCACTATTTCTTGAGGCAATCAGCCCACAATCTGGTGGCATGTTCGTTATATTAGACCTCTTCCATCTTGAAAAGGGCAGTGTTTCTTTCCTACTGGAATAGACAGTTACTCTGGAAAAAGAATTGCCTTTTCTGTATGCAATGATTCTGCCAAACTGTGTGTGGACTCACAGAATGTCTTATCCGCCATCATGGTATCCCATGCAGCATTGCTTTGGATCAAGGGACTCATTTCACAGCAAATGAAGTGTGGCTCATTGAATTCACTAGTCGCAGCTGGCTTCATAGAAGGATATAAAGACCTCTTAAAGACACAATTATGGCACCAAGTAGTTGGTAATACTTTACAGGTTTGTGCCATTGTTCTGTAGGGGGCTGTATATGCTCTAAACCAGTGTTCAATATACAGTGTTCTTTCTCCCATAACCAAGATTTGCAAGTCCAGGAATGCAGGGGTGGAAATGGAAGTGTCACCACTCATTATTATCCCAAGTGACCCACTCACAAGATATTTGCTTCGTGTCCCAGTGAGCTTATATGCTACAGGTCCAGTGGTCTTCATCCCAAAGGTAGGAATGCTCCTAGTAGGAAACACAAAACTGATTCCATTTAACTGGAAGAATGCCACCTGGCTACTTTGGGCTTCTCATGCCTCTGGATCAACAAGCAAAGAAGGGAGATACTATTTCGGGTGGTGCGAATGATCCTGATTTCCAAGTGGAGAAGGAATAAGTATTACACAATGGTGGTAAAAAGGAATATGTCTGGAATACAGGAGATCACTTAGGCTGTCTCTTAGTGCTAATATGCACTGCCATTGAAGGCAATGGAAAGATATAGCCACCCAATTCTGACATGACTAATAATGGTCCAGACTGTTCAGGCATGAAGGTGTGGCTCACCCCTCCAGGCATATGGAAGTTATTGAACAATACCAGTAATATCACATGCAAGTAAAAATTTGATGAAAATAATTCAAAAACAGCTGCAGCAGTATATCCACAGGTAAGTGCCAAAATTCAAACCAGATTCAGAAGAGTATGTATAACAAGGAATATCATTGTTGATGTCAGATGGATCCTGGGTGAAAGCAGAGAATATCAGAAAGATGTTTACCTGTGTTTCATTGACTATGCAAAGGTATTTGACTGTGTGGATCATAACAAATTATGGAAAACATTGAGAAGAATGAGAATTCCAGAACAATTAATCATACTCATGCTAAATCTGTACATAGATCAAGAGGTAGTCATTCAAACAGAACAAGGGGATACTACACAGCTTAAAGTTAGGAAAGTTGTGTGTCAGGGTTTTATCCTTTCACCATACTTAATTTGTATGCTGAGCAAATAATTTGAGGAACTGGACTATATGAAGAAGAACATGGCATCAGGATAGGAGGAAGACTCTTTAACAACCTTTGATATGCAGATGACACAACCTTCCTTGCTGAAAATGAAGAGGACTTGAAGAACTTAGTGATTTAAATCAAAGGCTATACCTCAAGTATGCGTTACACCTCTACGTAAAGAAAGTAATCCTCACAACTGTACCAGTAAGCGTCATTATGATAAATGTAAAATATGAAGTTGTCAAGGGCTTCAGTCTACTTGGATTCACAATCAATACCCATAGAAGTAGCAGTCAACAAATCAAAGGACACATTGCATTAGGCAAATTTGCTGCAAGAGACCTCTTTAAAGTGTTAAAATGCAAAGTTGTCACCTTGAAGACTAATGCACACTTGAACCAAGCCATGGTGTTTTCAATTGCCTCATATGCATGAGAAAGCTAGATGATGAATACAGAAGACTAAAGTAGAATTGACACCTTTGAATTATGGTGTTGCAGGAGAATATTGAATATAGTATGAACTGCCAAGTGAACGAACAAATCTGTCTTGGAAGAAATATACCTAGAGTGCTCCTTAGAAGCAAGGATGGCGAGACTTTGTCTTACATACTTAAGACAATTATCAGGAGGGATCAGTTCCTGGAGAAGGCCATCATGTTTAGTAAAGTAGGTCAGTGAAAAAGAGGTACACCCTTGATTATATTGGCATGGTGGCTACAACAATGGGCTTAAGATAACAACAATTGTGAGGTTGGCTCAGGACCAGACAGAGTTTTGTTCTTTTGTGTAGAGGTTTGCTAACGTAAGTTGGAATAGGCTTGATGGCACCTAACAACAACCCCACAAAGTGCAAAGCATTTTGTTTACTCTAGGTATATAGTGGTGAAAGAAATGTACATCATGCCTGTTCTTGTGTGCTTACAACTTAATGGAATAGCATCAACCTCATTAGGAGTGTTCTGAAGAAAAATTTACCTGATACCTGTAGATGTTTGCATACCTGACGAAAAACCCAGACTCATTGTAGCCGAGTGGATTCCTACTCATAGTGACCCCAGAGAGCAGAATAGAACTGCCTCTATAGAGTTTCCAAAAAATGGCTGGTGGATTCAAACTGCTGACATTTTGGTTAGAAACCTGACCTCTTAACCACTGCACCCCCCAGTCTCCAAGGATAGCATACCCATTGCCCTTTGCTGTGGAGTCAATTCCGATTTATACTGGCCCTATAGGACAGAGTAGAAGTGTTCCATAGAGTTTCCAGGGATCACCTGGAGTATTTGAACTCCTGATATTTTCGTTAGCAGCCATAGCACTTAACATCTATGCCACCAGGGTTTCTAAAAGTTAGCAGAGTGCCTGCTGATACATGTAAAAATATCTCTGAACTTAAAGTAAGCTTAATTAAGTTCTGGTTTTTCCTAATTATTATTTCCTTTCTTTAAGAAAATGGAATGTTCTTAGAGTATATATACACCAAAAAAAAGAAAAAAACCAAACCCGTTGCCGTGGAGTCAATTCTGCCTCATAGCGACCCTATAGGACAGAGTAGAACTGCCCCATACAGTTTCCAAGGAGTACCTGGTGGTTTCGAACTGACAGCCTTTGGGCTAGCAGCCCTAGCACCTAACCGTTAGGCAACTGTGGTTTCCACATATACGTATACACACATATATATGTATTTGATTCCCCTGCACCTTAAAAAAATTTTTTTTGTGTGTGCATGTTAGGTGAAGGTTCATAGAGCAAATTTGCTTCCCATTTGATAGTTTGTACATAAGTGTTCCATGACATTGATTTCATTCCCCACAATGTGTCAGCCCCCTCCCCATTTCCGTCCATGTTTCCCCATTTCTTTTTGTTCTGATGTTCAACCCTTCCTGCCTTTTCATCTTTGCTTTTGATCTCCCATAGATCCTTCTAAGGAGCTCTTCCCTCTTGGGTATTATTGTTTACTTTATAGGCTTAACTATGATTTGGCTGATAGGTGGTCTCTGGGAACGGTTTCAGTTCTAGTTCAAAAGGATGTCCGCCTCAGGGGCATAGTCTCTGGGGTTCCTGCAGTCTCGGTTGGAACAGTAATCTGGTCTTTTTTGTAAATGTGATTTTTTTACAATTTTTCTCCACTTCTTTCTGGAATCCTGTGTTATAGTCCCTGTCAGAACAGTAGGTGGTGGTAGCCAGGCACCATCTGGCTCTTCTGGTCTCAGGGTCCTATAGGTTGTGGTTCATGTGGTCCATTAGTCTTTTAGATTAATTGCTCTCTTGAATCTTTGGTTTTCTTCACTCTCCTTCTCTCAGGACAGTAAGAGACCAATGGTTGTATCTAAGATGGCTACTCACAAGCTTTTAAGACCTCAAAAGCTTCTCACCAAAGCAGGATGCAGAACTTTGTCTTCATGAGCTATGTTATGCCAATTGACATAGATGTCCCCTGAGCCTGTATTTCTTCACCTTTCAGCCTAGGGACTTCATCCCACAACAAGTCTGGTTATGTCTAAGAAGGTGCCCCAACTGTGGCCCTTGTGTGTTCTACAGTTATGTATGTAGAAATAAAAAAAAATTTTTTTTTTTTTATGTAGAAATAAAATCCACCACCAAACCTATATCTGCAGGTAGATGTGCTCCCTTATAATCTCCCACACCTCTTGACGTATCTATCTACCTAAATATCAATTCGTAAATTAGTATTCGTTAATACTATTGCTGCAGGATTCTCTATGCTATAGTAATTACCAGTTACCGTTGTTGCTCTTTGTACCTGCATTCCTCTCAGTGTCCCCCTATGCCTTAGTCATATTTTTCTGACTTCCTCCATACTGTGTATTGCCTTTTCCTTCACCAATGCTAATACGTTTCATTTATCTGTCTGGTAATTTTCCCTCCCTGTCTGACCCTTTCCGGGTAACCATCAAAGAATTTTTTTGTTTTTCTTCTGTGTAAACGTTTTCTTGTTTCTTTACAATAGTGGTCTCATACAATATTTGTCCTTTTGTGATTGACTTATTTCACTTAGCATGAAACCAAAAAAAATTAAAATAAAAAAAACCCCATTGCTGTCAAGTCGATTCCGACTCATAGCAACCCTATAATCCCCTCCAAATACAACCATGTTGTGAGATGTTTTATAGATTTGTCATTATTCTTTATTGGTTTGTAGTATTCCATTGTTGTGTACATACCACAGCTTGTTAATTCATTCACATGTTGATGGGTGCTTATTTGTGTCCTTCTTTTTACTATTGTGAATAATGTTGCAGTGAACATGGGTATACATCTATCTCTTCGTGTAATGGCTCTTATTTCTCCTGGGTATATTCCTAGGAGTGGAATTGCTGGATCATATGGTATTTCTTATTTCTAGCTTCTTGAGGAAGCACCATAATATTTTCCATAGTGGTTATACCATTTTATATTCCCACCACCAGTGTATAAGATTTCCAATATCCCCACAATCTCTTCAACATTTGTTAATTTCTGTTTTTTGATTAGTGTTAGTAGCATTGGGGTGACATGTTATCTCATTGTAGTGTTGATTTGCATCTCTTTAGAGGGTTGATATGATATGAGTTGGAACCGACTCCAAGGCAACAGGTTAGGTTATTTTTTGTTTTAATGGCTAACGGTTGGGAGCATTTCTTTATGTGCTTGTCAGCAGCCTGAATGCATTCTTTGGTGAAGTGTCTGTTCCTATTCTTTACCCATTTTTTAATTGGATTGTTTGTCTTTTTGTCTTTGAGTTGTTGAAGTTTTCTATAAATTTTAGAGATTTGATTCTTGTCTGATATGTCATAGCAAACATTTATTTCTCCAGTCTCTGGGTACTCTTTTTACTCTTTTGGAGAAGTCTCTTGACAAGTGTGTTTAATTTTTAGGACGTCTCATTTATCTAGTTCATCTTCTGCTCTTTGTGCATTTTTAGTTATGTTTTGTATTTTCTTTATGCCATATATTAGGGTCCCTAGCGTTATCCCTACTGTTTCTTTCATGATCTTTATAGTTTTAGGTTTTATAGTTAGGGTTTTGATCTACTTTGAGTTAGTTTTTGTGTATAGTGTGAGGTATGGGTATTGTTTTATTTTTTTACAAATGGACATCCAATTTTGCCAGCATCGTTTGTTAGAGATTGTCTTTTCCCTGTTAATGGACTTTGACCCTTTGTCAAAGATCAGTTGTCCATAGGTAGATGGATTTACACCTGGGTTCTAAATTCTATTTCGTTTGTCTGTTGTTGTACAAGTACCAGGCTTTCATGACTACCATGACTGTATAGTAGCTTCTGAGATCACGTAGTGTGAGGCTTCTTACTTTGTTCTTCTTCAATAATGCTTTAGTTCTCTGGAGTGTCCTTCCTTTCCATATAAAATCAGTGATTAGTTTTTCCATCTCCTTAAAAAATGCTGTTGGAATTTGGATTGGGATTGCATTAGAGCTGTACTTCATTTAGGGTAGTATTGCCTTTTTCACAATGTTGTGTCTTCCTGTCCATGAGCATGGTATGTTTTTCCATTTTTGTTTGTCCCTTGGTTTCTTGGAGTAGTATTTTGTAGTTTTCATTGTATAGGTCTTTTATATCCTGGTTAGATTTATTCCCAAGTATTTTATCTTTGAGGGGCTATAGTTAATTTTGGAAACCCTGGTGGCGTAGTTTTTAATAGCTACAACTGCTAACCAAAAGGTCAGCAGCTCGAATCCTCCAGGCACTCCTTGGAAACCCTATGGGGCAGTTCTACTCTGTCCTTTAGGGTCGCTATGAGTCAGAATTGACTAAACAGCAGTGGGTTATTATAGTTAATAGTACTGATTTTCTAACACCTTTTATGAATTTCTCTTTGTTGGTATAGAAGTATTCATGCAACTTTTGTATATTGATCTTACTCTGTTAGAAAGAATTCCTCTTGGTCAATGTACAGGTTCCTCATGAGCACAATTAAATGTTCTGGATTTCCCATTCTTTGCAATGTGACCATTAATTTGTTATGATCCACACAGCCAAATGCATTTGCATAGTCAATAAAACACATGTAAACATCTTTCTGGTATTCTCTGCTTTTAGCCAGGATCCAACTGACATCAGGAATGATATCCCTTGTTCCATGTCCTCTTCTGAATCTGGTTTGAATTTCTGGTAGTTTCCTGTCCATGTACTGCTGCAGCTGTTTTTGAATGGTCTTCAGCAAAATTTTACCTGTGTGTTGTGTTAATGATATTGGTCTAAAATTTCAGCAGCCTGTTGGATCACCTTTCTTTAAATGCGTAAAAATATGGATCTCTTCTAGCCTGTTGTCCAGGTAGCTGTCTTTCAAATTTCTTGACAGTGCTGCATCTGTTTGTTGAAACATCTCAAATGGTAGTCCATCAATTTCTGAAGCCTTGTTTTTTGCCAACGTCTTCAGCACAGCTTGGGCCTCTTCCTTGAGTACCATTGGTTCTTGATCATATGCTACCTCTTGAAATGGGTAAATGTTCACCAAATCTTTTTGGTATGGTAACTTTGTGTATTCCTTCCACCTTCTTTTGCTGTTTCCTGTGTCATTTAATATTTTCCCTGTGGAGTCCTTCAGTATTCAACTCAAGGTTTTGATTTTTTCTTCAGTTCCTTCAACTTGAGAAATGCCTAGGTGTTTTCTCAAATTTCATTCCTATTTCCAGGTCTTTGCACATTTCATGGTAATATTTTACTTTATCTTCTCGAGCCACTACTTGAAATCTTTTGCTCAGCTCTTTTACGTCATTTCTTCATTTTGCTTCAGCTACTGCACATTCAGGAGCAAATTTCAGAGTCCTTTTTGACATTCCTTAGGCCTTTTCTTTCATTCTTGTCTTTTTAATGACCTCTTACTTTCTTCATGTATAATGTCCATGATGTCATTCCACAACTTCTCTGGTCCTTTGATGTATTCAATACATCAAATTTATTCTTGAGATGGTCCCTAAATTCAGGTGGGATAAGCTCGTAGTCATAATTTGAATCTCATAGAGTTCTAATTTTCTTCAATTTGAACTTGCATATGAGCAATTGATGGTCTCATCCACAGTCGGTCCTTGGCTGACTGGTGATATTGAGCTTTTCTACTGTCTCTTTCCACAGTGTAGTTGGTTTGATTCCTGTGTATTCCATCTGGTATGGTTCATATGTATAGTCACTGTTTTTGTTGTAAAACGGTATTTGCAATGAAGAAGTTGTTGGTCTTGCAAAACTCTGTCATGTGATCTTTGGCTTTGTTTCTATTACCCAAGCCATATTTTCCAACTACTGATCCTTCTTCTTTTTTTCCAACTTTCGCATTCCAATCATCATAATTATCAATGCATCTTGCTTACATGTTTGATCAATTTCAAATGGAACAAGTTGGTAAATATCTTCAATTTGTTCTTATTTGCCTTCATGTTTGATACATGAATTTGAACAATAGTCATATTAACTGGTCTTCCTTGTAGGTGTATGGATATTATACTATCACTGACGGTGTTGTACTTCAGGATATATCTTGAAATGTCCTTTTTGACGATGAGTGCAACACTATTGCTCTTCAATTTGTCATTCCTGGCATACTAGGCCTTATGATTGTTTCATTCAAAATGGCCAATCCAACCAGTCCATTTCAGCTCACGAAGTCCTAGGATATTGGTCTTTATGCATTTCACTTCATTTTTGAGGACTTCCAATTTTCGTAGATTCATACTTCCCACAGTCCATGTTCCAGTTATTAACGGATATTTGCAGCTCTTTTTTCACATTTTGTGAAATGCCACATCAGCAAACGAAGGTCCTGAAGGTTTGAATTCATCCTTGTCATTAAGGCCAACTCTACTTTGAGGGGACAGCTCTTCCCTAGTTGTATTTTGAGTTCCTTCAAGCCTGAGGGGTTCCTCTGCCAGCATTATATCAGATAATGTTCTGCTGCTATTCATAAGGTTTTCACTGGCCAGTTTTTTCAGAAGTAGCCTGCCAGGTCCTTCTCCCAAGTCTATTTTTGTCTAGAAGCTCCGCTGAAACCTATTCACTTAGAATGACCCTGCTGGTATTTGTAATATGGGTGGCAAAGCTTCCAGAATCACAGCAACTAGCAAGCCACCACAGTATGACAAACTGACAGACACATGGTGACCTTACAAATTTGGATGCCCTTTATTTCTTTTTCTTGCCTTATTGCTCTAGCTAGGACTTGCAGCACAATGTGTAACAAGAGTGGTAATAAAAGGCATCCTTGTCTGATTTCTATTCTCAAGGGGAATGTTTTCAGCCACTTATAGTATATTTTAAAGTATTGGAGATAGTTGAAGTATTAATTTCCAAGAAATAAAAACTCAACTTTAAGAAGTTTCATTGAAAGGTAATATAAGAAACTTAGGAGTTAGTGAGTTTATATTAAGAAGCCCTGGTGGTTCAGTGGGATAAGTGTTTGGCTGCTAACCAAAAGATGGGTTGTTCAAACTCGCCAATTGCTCTGTGTGAGAAAGGTGTGGCAGCCTGCTTTGGTAAAGATTGCTATTGTTGTTAGGTGCTCTTGAGTTGTTTCTGACTCACAGCAAACCAGTATACTACAGAACAAAACATTTCTTGGTTCTGCACCATCCTCACAATGGTTGTTAAGCTTGAGCCCATCATTTTAGTCACTGTGTCCATCTATCTCCCAGAGGGTCTTCCTCTCTTTGGTGACCTACCACTTAATGAGTATGATGTCTTTCTCCAGGGACTGGTCCCTTCTGTTAATATCCAAAGTATGTCAGACAAAATCTTGCCATTCTTGCATTTAAGGAGCATTCTGGCTGTGCTTCCTCCAAGATAGATTTGTTTGTTCTTCTGACAGTCCACAGTACATTCAATATTCTTCACCAACACATCATAATTCAGAGACATCATTCTCCTTCAGTCTTCCTTATTCATTGTCCTGCTTTTGCATGCATAGGAGACTATTGAAATACCATGATTCTGGGGTTTTGGTAAGGTGCACCTTGGTCTTCAAAGTGACATCTTTGCTTTTTAACACTTAAAAGAGGTCTTTTGCAGCAGGGTTGCTCAATGCAATACGCTATTTGATGTCTTGACTGCTGCTTCCATGGGTGTTGGCTGTGGATCGAAGTAAAATGAAATCCTTGAAAACATCAATGTTTCCTCCATTGACCATGATGTTGCTTATTGTTCAGTAAAGATTACACTCTTGAAAACTGTGAGTTGGTTCTACTCTGTCTTGTAGGGTAGCTATGATTCAGGATCAACCTGACAGCATTGGAGCGGATCTATGTTAATGGGGGAGTGTCTTAGGTATCTGGTGCTGCTATAACAGAAATGCCACAAGTGGATGACTTAAACAAAGAGAAATTTATTTTTTCACAGTCTTGTAGGCTAAAAGTCCAACTTTAGGATGGCAGCTCCAGGGGAAGGCTTTATCTCTCTGTCAACTCTGGACAAAGGCCCTTCTAATCAATCTTCCCCTGGACTAGGAGATTTCCCACACAGGAACTCCAGGTACAAGCAATGCTCTCTGCTCCTATCAGTGCTTTTTTGGTAGCATGAAATACCCAAGTCTCTCTGGTTGCTCTCCTCTTTTATATCGCGAAAGATACTGGCTGAAGGCACAATCCTATCCTGCAGATTGAGTCCTGCCTCATCAACAAAACTGCTGCCCATCCCTCCTCATTAACATCATAGAGGCAGGATTTACAACACATAGGGAAATCATATCAGATGACACAATGTTGCACAATCACACAATAACAGAAATCACGGCCCAGCCAAATTGATACATACACATTTGGGAGACACAATTCAATCCATGACAGGAAGGAATAAAGTGGAAAAGGAGAGTGAAAATTGTTGAACAACTTGAAGAAAGTGATCAGTGTCACCGACTTGTAGTTGTAGAAACTGTTGAAATGGTGCACAGTTGTGTCTATTTTAAACAACAAGAAAAAAATATATTTTGGAAAAAGTGAATATATACATGCAGATATTTAATTTTACATAAACAAAGTATCATAATTATATAAAATGCACTTTTAAAAAAATTACCTACTCTTTTGGCTTACCTCCAATTTCCTCCCCCCCCCCCCGCCCCATCCAACCAGCATGCAGCAGCACCTTCAGTGACTGGTGTTCCTTACCTCACGTGCATCCTTTCATTTCTTTCTCCATAGACAAAGACATATGTATTTGTAAGGGAGGTTATCATGATTTGTTTAACTAAAGTGTATGATGTGATCAACATCAGAATCAAAACTGAAATGATTGAATAAGCCTGATGTCAGAAGGAGATATGTGTTTTCAACTAAAAATACACACATACTAATTGGTCTGTTTAAGCACATGTATGAATTACTTAAAATTTGCTGAGGTTTGTTCTTTTTCCTAGTGACTTATTATCATGAAAGTCAAGAACGTGACAACAGTGTTTAATTGTCTGACTTACTATTTGGTATCATATTGAAAGTA
This sequence comes from Loxodonta africana, assembly GCF_030014295.1. Lineage (NCBI taxonomy): Eukaryota > Metazoa > Chordata > Mammalia > Proboscidea > Elephantidae > Loxodonta > Loxodonta africana. The sequence goes on from NC_087346.1 coordinate 87,576,846, forward strand.
CTGGCCAATTCAAAAGTCAAGAAAAATATGAGAAAAGAATAAAATCAAGAACACAGGAGAAGAATTTGTCATCACTTACAGATAATATGGTTGCCTATTAAGAAAATTTAAAAGTAGCAAATGAAAAATTATAATACTCTATCAGAAGTTTTGTAAGAAGTTCAAATACAATAATATTGGAAGTCAATGGATTTCCTACATGTCAGCAAAAATTAATCACAAAATATTATAGATTTTTTCACAATAGCAACAGACATCCTAAAATAACCAATCTTAATGAGAAATATTTTAGTCCTATAGAAAAAAAATTAACATATATAAAAATGTGGTCAACCAAGTTAATAATGAGGGATTTGGCAATTGAATCTAGCGATACATTTTCATATACTTTGAACTGGAAACACTAATACCACCATACAAAAAACCCACTGCTATCCTGTGAATTCCAACACATAGTATCCTCTAAGACGGAGTAGAACTGCTCCATAGGGCTTCCAGAGAGCAGCTGGTGGATTCAAACTGCCAACCTTTTCGTTGGCAGCGGAACTCTTAACCACTATGCCACCAGGGCTCCAAACACCAAAGGGGTGGCACCAAATCATTGGTCACTCTAGCTCTGGTTTGCTAGGTGTACAAACAGAGTGGTGATGGGATGGTATGAACAGAATGTACTCTCATGGACCAAGACTGATCTAGCTATTATTGCCACCCAAACGCCAACCTATTATTATTCTGATTATACATTTGGGGACCACAGGTGGGACTGAAGACCCATGAACCTACTATCAGTTGACCTTTGTCAGGAATCTATTACTTGATCTCTATATACCCCACTTTCACACACTTTGTTTTCAAAGGGAAGCTATGCTTCTCACTCATCCGAAACTCACCATAATGCTGTGACCAAAGGCACAAACGTTTCTAAGATGACCGTGCATGAGAAAAATTTAAATATTGTTTGCTGTGCCACTTTTGGGCTTATTCTGTCTCAGCTCCAAATTCATCTTTATGTTGTTCAATTTGGACCCTCGAAACATTTCTCTTTGCCAGCTTATTGAATGTTAAGCTTTATCAAGAGAAAGCACTGGAATGACATATTCTGCCAAGTTCCCTCCCTTCTTTATTATTGATATTGAATGATTACTGATATTATTGTTGAGTTTTAAGAATAAATATGAAACTTCTGATTAGTAAGTTTGTATGACATATTCTTTAATATTGCATTTTACATAGAAATTAATTCAGAAACTCTTGATCATACTGTCAGTCTCCAACAGACAGACTCAGTTTCCTGTGTTCTTTTGAAGATTAAGTGCATAATCATTGATTTTTGTCTCCAACCACTGTGATGCTTGCATATTCCTGTCTTTAAACAATAGATTTGAAATAAACAATACTAGCCCAGAGATGGTAAAATTGATGAAAGTTACCTTCATTCTGTGATTCTAGGTGACTACTTGAAGTTTTTATTTGCATTAAAATTATTTTGACCTCTGAATAGACCCCGGGGGCGGGCCCAGCTGTCCGTGAGGCCCACGCCTACCCAGTTAGCGCAAGCGGTGCAGTGCATCCGAGGGAGAAATCCCCGGGAGGAAGTGACTGGTCTTGGAGCCGGGAGAGCAGCGTCCCAGCCGGGGAGCCGTCCTGCTGGGAATTTTGCAAGAGAGGGCGGTTTGTGAGGGCATTCTCCTGAATAGACCCCGGGGGCGAGCCCAGCTGTTCCTGAGGGCCACACCCACCCAGTTTGCACGAGCGGTGTGGCGCACTGGAGGGAGAAATCCCTGGGAGGAAGTGACTGATCTTGGAACGGGGAGAGTAGCGTACCAGCTGGGGAGCCGTCCTGCCGGGACTCTGGCAGACGGGGGTGGAGCGTGAACGCGGGCATCAGCTCAATATTCTGTGGTGCTACACGCCGAGCTCTCTGATCCCTCCCCAACCCTCCCCAGGCGGCTCCATTATCATCCGAATACCCTGAGCCAGAAGCAGAATTCGGATAGGGATCTGACTGCATTTTCTTTTAGCTGATTACCTGGAAAATCTAGTTTCCCAGTGATGACTCGGAGACAGCAGTCCATATCAAACCCCATAAAGCAACAGACCATGACAGCTTCTCCAACCCCCCAAACAAAAGAATCAAAATCTTTCCCAAATGAAGATACAATCCTGGAATTATCAGATACAGAATATAAAAAACTAATTTACAGAATGCTTAAAGATATCACAAATGAAATTAGGATAACTGCAGAAAAAGCCAAGGAACACACTGATAAAACTGTTGAAGAACTCAAAAAGGTTATTCAAGAACATAGTGGAAAAATTAATAAGTTGCAAGAATCCATAGAGAGACAGCATGTAGAAATCCAAAAGATTAACAATAAAATTACAGATTTAGACAATGCAATAGAAAGTCAGAGGAGCAAACTCGAGCAATTAGAATGTAGACTGGGACTTCTGGAGGACCAGGGAATCAACTCCAACATAGCTGAAAAAAAATCAGATAAAAGAATTAAAAAAAATGAAGAAACCCTAAGAATCATGTGGGACTCTATCAAGAAGGATAACTTGCGAGTGATTGGAGTCCCAGAACAGGGAGGGGGGACAGAAAACACAGAGAAAATAGTTGAAGAACTCCTGACACAAAACTTCCCTGACATCATGAAAGACGAAAGGATATCTATCCAAGATGCTCATCGAACCCCATTTAAGATTGATCCAAAAAAAAAACACCAAGACATATTATCATCAAACTTGCCAAAACCAAAGACAAACAGAAAATTTTAAAAGCAGCCAGGGAGAAAAGAAAGGTTTCCTTCAAGGGAGAATCAATAAGAATAAGTTCAGACTACTCAGCAGAAACCATGCAGGCAAGAAGGGAATGGGATGACATATACAGAGCACCGAAGGAGAAAAACTGCCAACCAAGGATCATATATCCAGCAAAACTCTCTCTGAAATATGAAGGCGAAATTAAGATATTTACAGATAAACACAAGTTTAGAGAATTTGCAAAAACTAAACCAAGACTGCAAGAAATGCTTAAGGAGATTGGCCTGATGACCAATAATATCAGGTACCAGCACAATACAAGGTCACAAAACAGAACGTCCTGATATCAACGCAACTCAAATAGGGAAAGCACAAAAACAAACAAAGTAAGATTAATCCTAAAAAATAAATAAATAAACAAAATAAAACACATAACAGGAAACCATGGAAATCAATACATAAACGATCACAATAATCAAAAAGAGGACCTAAATATAGGAGGCATTGAAATGCCAGATGGAGAGTGACACAAGGCAATATAGAATGATACAAGTTAGGTTTTTACTTAGAAAAATAGGGGTAAATAATAAGGTAATCACAAAAAGGAATATCAATTCCATAACTCAAGAAAAATGTAACGACTCAACAGACATAAAATTACACATTATGAAAATGAGGATCTCACAATCTACTAAGAAAAACGTCTCAGCACAAAAAAGCATGTGGAAAAATGAAATGGCCAACAACACACATGAAAAGGCATCAAAATGACAGCACTAAAAACTTATTTATCTATAATTAAGCTGAATGTAAATGGACTAAATGCACCAATAAAGAGACAGAAAGTCACGGACTGGATAAAGAAACACGATCCGTCTATATGCTGCCTACAAGAGACACACCTTAGACTTAGAGACACAAACAAACTAAAACTCAAAGGATGGAAAAAAGTATATCAAGCAAACAATAAGCAAAAAAGAAGAGGACTAGCAATATTAATTTCTGACAAAATAGACTTTAGACTTAAATCCGCCACAAAGGATAAAGAAGGACACTATATAATGATAAAAGGGACAATTGATCAGGAAGATATAACCATATTAAATATTTATGCACCCAATGACAGGGCTGCAAGATACATAAATCAAATTTTAACAGAATTGAAAAGCGAGATAGACACCTCCACATTTATAGTAGGAGACTTCAACACACCACTTTCGGAGAAGGACAGGACATCCAGTAAGAAGCTCAATAGAGACATGGAAGACCTACTTACAACAATCAACCAACTTGACCTCATAGACTTATACAGAACTCTCCACTCAACTGCTGCAAAATATACGTTTCTTTCTGGTGCACATGGAGCATTCTCTAGAATAGACCACATATTAGGTCACAAAACAAATCTTGGTAGAATCCAAAACATCGAAATATTACAAAGCATCTTCTCAGACCACAAGGCAATGAAGCTAGAAATCAATAACAGAAAAACTAGGGAAAAGAAATCAAATACTTGGAAAATGAACAATACCCTCCTGAAAAAAGACTGGGTTATAGAAGACATCAAGGAAGGAATAAGGAAATTCTTAGAAAGCAACAAGAATGAAAATACTTCCTATCAAAACCTCTGGGACACAGCAAAAGCAGTGCTCAGAGGCCAATTTATATCGATAAATGCACACATACAAAAAGAAGAAAGAGCCAAAATCAGAGAACTGTCCCTACAATTTGAACAAATAGAAAGTGAGCAACAAAAGAACCCATCAGGCACCAGAAGAAAACAAATAATAAAAATTAGAGCTGAACTAAATGAATTAGAGAACAGAAAAACAATTGAAAGAAGTAACAAAGCCAAAAGCTGGTTCTTCGAAAAAATTAACAAAATTGATAAACCACTGGCTAGACTGACTAAAGAAAAATAGGAAAGGAAACAAATAACCCGAAAAAGAAACGAGAAGGACCACATCACTAGAGAGCCAAATGAAATTAAAAGAATCATTTCAGATTACTACCAAAAATTGTACTCTAATAAATTTGAAATGGAAAAATTCTTGGAACAATACTACCTACCTAAACTAACACATTCAGAAGTAGAACAACTAAATAGACCCATAACAAAAAAAGAGATTGAAACGGTAATCAAAAAACTTCCAAAAAAAAAAAGTCCTGGCCCAGACGGCTTCACTGCAGAGTTCTACCAAACCTTCAGAGAAGACTTAACACCACTACTATTGAAGGTATTTCAAAGCATAGAAAAAGACAGAATACTACCCAACTCATTCTATGAAGCTACCATCTCCCTGATACCAAAACCAGGTAAAGACATTACAAAAAAAGAAATTTTTTAGACCTATATCCCTCATGAACATAGATGCAAAAATCCTCAACAAAATTCTAGCCAATAGAATCCAACAACACATCAAAAAAATAATTCACCCTGATCAAGTGGGATTTATACCAGGTATGCAAGGCTGGTTTAATATCAGAAAAACCATTAATGTAATCCATCACATAAATAAAACAAAAGATAAAAACCACATGATCTTATCAATAGATGCAGAAAAGGCATTTCACAAAGTTCAACACCCATTTATGATAAAAACTCCTACCAAAATAGGAATTGAAGGAAAAGTCCTCAACATAATAAAGGGCATCTATGCAAAGCCAACAGCCAATATCACTCTAAATGGAGAGAACCTGAAAGCATTTCCCTTGATAACCGGAACCACACAAGGATGCCCTTTATCACCGCTCTTATTCAACATCGTATTTGAAGTCCTAGCCAGGGCAATTAGGCTAGACAAAGAAATAAAGGGTATCCAGATTGGTAAGGAGGAAGTAAAGCTATCACTATTTGCAGATGACATGATCGTATACATGGAAAACCCTAAGGAATCCTCCAGAAAACTACTGAAACTAAGAGAAGAGTTTGGCAGAGTCTCAGGTTATAAAATAAACATACAAAAATCACTTGAATTCCTCTACATCAACAAAAAGAACACCGAAGAGGAAATCACCAAATCAATACCATTCACAGTAGCCCCCAAGAAGATAAAATACTTAGGAATAAATCTTACCAAAGATGTAAAGGACCTATACAAAGAAAACTATAAAACACTGCTAGAAGAAATTCAAAAGGACATACTTAAGTGGGAAAACATACCCTGCTCATGGATAGGAAGACTTAACATAGTAAAAATGTCTATTCTACCAAAAGCCATCTATACATATAACGCATTTCCAATCCAAATACCAATGTCATATTTTAAGGGGATAGAGAAACAAATCACGAATTTCATATGGAAGGGAAAGAACCCCCGGATAAGCAAAGCATTACTGAAAAAGAAGAAGAAAGTGGGAGGCCTCACTCTACCTGATTTCAGAACCTATTATACAGCTACAGTAGTCAAAACAGCCTGATACTGGTACAACAACAGGCACATAGACCAATGGAACAGAATTGAGAACCCAGATATAAATCCATCCATGTATGAGCAGCTGATATTTGACAAAGGCCCAGTGTCAGTCAATTGGGGAAAAGATAGTCTTTTTAACAAATGGTGCTGGCATAACTGGATATCCATTTGCAAAAGAATGAAACAGGACCCATACCTCACACCATGCACAAAAACTAACTCCAAGTGGATCAAAGACCTAAACATAAAGACTAAAACGATAAAGATCATGGAAGAAAAAATAGGATCAACCCTAGGAGCCATAATACAGGGCATAAACAGAATACAAAACATTACCAAAAATGATGAAGAGAAACCCGATAACTGGGAGCTCCTAAAAATCAAACACCTATGCTCATCTAAAGACTTCACCAAAAGAGTGAAAAGACCACCTACAGACTGGGAAAGAATATTCAGCTATGACATCTCAGACCAGCGCCTGATCTCTAAAATCTGCATGATTCTGTCAAAACTCAACCACAAAAAGACAAACAACCCAATCAAGAAGTGGGCAAAGGATATGAACACACATTTCACTAAAGAAGATATTCGGGCAGCCAACAGATACATGAGAAAATGCTCCCTATCATTAGCCATTAGAGAAATGCAAATTAAAACTACGATGAGATTCCATCTCACACCATCTAGACTGGCATTAATCCAAAAAACACAAAACAAAAAATGTTGGAGAGGCTGCGGAGAGATTGGAACTCTCATACACTGCTGTTGGGATTGTAAAATGGTACAACCACTTTGGAAATCCATCTGGCGTTATCTTAAACAGTTAGAAATAGAACTACCATACAACCCAGAAATCCCACTCCTCGGAATATACCCTAGAGATACAAGAGCCTTCACACAAACAGATATATGCACAACCATATTTATTGCAGCTCTGTTTACAATAGCAAAAAGCTGGAAGCAACCAAGATGTCCGTCAACGGATGAATGGGTAAATAAATTGTGGTATATTCACACAATGGAATGCTACGCATCGATAAAGAACAGTGACAAAGCTCTGAAACATTTCATAACATGGAGGAATCTGGAAGGCATTATGCTGAGCGAAATGAGTCAGAGGCAAAAGGACAAATATTGTATAAGACCACTATTATAAGATCTTGAGAAATAGAAAAAACTGAGAAAAACACATACTTTTGTGGTTACAAAGGGGGGAGGGAGGGAGGGAGGGAGGGAGGGAGAGGGCTTTTTATTGATCAATCTATAGATAAGAACTGCTTTGGGTGAAGGGAAAGACAACGCTCAATACAAGGAAGGTCAGCCCAATTGGACTGGACTAAAAGCAAAGAGGTTTCCCGGATAAAATGAAAGCTTCAAAGGTCAGCGGAGCAGGGGCTGGGGTCTGGGGAACTTGGTTTGAGGGGACGTCTAAGTCAATGGGCAAAATAATTCTATTATGAAAACATTCGGCATCCCACTTTGAATTGTGGCACCTGGGGTCCTAAATCCTAACAAGTGGCCATCTAAGATGCATCAACTGGTCTCAGCCCACCTGGAGCAAAGGCAAAGGAAGAACACCAAGGTCACACGACAACTAAGAACCCAAGAGACAGAAAGGGCCACATGAACCAGAGACTTACATTATCCTGAGACCAGAAGGACTAGTTGGTGCCCGGCCACAATCGATGTCTGCCCTGTCAGGGAGCACAACAGACAACTCCTGAGGGAGCAGGAGACCAATGGGATACAGACCCCAAATTCTCATGAAAAGACCATACCTAATGGTATAACTGCGACTAGAGGAATCCCAGAGACAATGCTCCCCAGAACTTCTGATGGCACAGGACAGGAACCATCCCCGAAGACAACTCATCAGGCATGAAATGGACTGGTCAGTGAGGGGGAGAGAGATGCTGATGAAGAGTGAGCTAATTAAATCAGGTGGACACTGGAGAGTGTGTTGGCAACTCTTGACTGGAAGAGGGATGGGAAGATAGAGAGAGAGGGAAGATGGCAAAATTGGCACGAAACGAGAGACTGAAAGGGCTGACTCAATAGGGGGAGAGCAAGTGGGAGAAAGGAGTAAGATGTATGTAAACCTACATGTGACAGACTGATTGGAATGATAAATGTTCACTTGAAGCTTAATAAAAATTAATTAAAAAAAATTGTTTTGACTGCTGAGAAATTTGAAAGCCATTGGGACAGTCCTGAGGAAACAACTGCATGGAAAATATTCTAATTTGTGGAATTTAGTGTACTGTGGGATTTTTATGACTTTCTGCCAAATGTACCTTCATGTTTATGGCTTTTCCTAACTATATGTATGCTGCCTTATGTGAAAAAAACTGTCAAAATTAAGATGGATAGAAGGACACTTTAATCATCCTTGAGTAGATATAAGGTGATAGAGATGGTATGTGGTGTAAGAAGTGCAAAGACAATCAATGTGGGCAGAGTCATTAACAAATGTGCACAAGTTACTTCTTGAAAGCAGAAATAGGAATTTAGCATAGGTAAAGTTTTTTTTTTTTTTTTAGTAGTATACATTGAGCTACATTATTGTCTCAGACTAATGTGTAGGGATAAGGTATCCTCCCACATAAAAACAAAAAGGAAACCGGCATTAATGTAATGAAAAATCATTAGCCCAATACTTTTCTCACTTTTATAATCTGATACTTATTTTTTTCTTTGTAATGACATGATTCAAGTTTAATAAAAGCGATAAGTTTAAGAAAAGAAAATATTCATTGACCATTATTATCATAATTAATTTCATTTTCTGTCCACTATTATCATAATTAATTTCATTTACTATTGTTACTGAAAATATCTTTGTTATATAGAAACCAAAACCCAAACCAAACTAGTTGCTGTAGAGTAGAATACAACTCATTGAGGCCCCAAATATGCAGAGTACTCCACAGAGTTTTCAAGGCGGTGTTTTTCAGAAACATATTGCCAAATCCTTCCTCCAAGGGACCTCTGCATGGGTTCAAGCCACAAACCTTTTAGTTAGTACTCAAGTGCTTAACTGTTTGTGCCATCCAGGGACCCCTAGCTTGTCATAGAAGAATTTTATAAAAATTTCCAGATATCAAAAATGCTAAATATGCCTTTTTTCCACCCAAATGTTTAAAATTCTCTTATCTGGCAGAAGAAATCACAAAGAAATTTTTTTTTTTTTCTTCTCTGTGGTTTGTTTGTTCTGCCTCCAAAGGCTCTGTATTGTTGATATTCAAAGACAAGTTTGGAGACCTTTTTTGCCATTTCAAATACTTTCTAATACAAAGGTTGTAAAAATTGTTGCACATAACAAAATGTGGCTCTTTATCTGCAATTTACTTTTTCAATGCAGTTGAGGGAAGAATCTATATAAAAGATTTGTATAGAGTTCTGGTTTTTCTCTCCTAAGTGTCCTGGTTATTAAAGTATGTGAATTGACAAATTAAGGCCAAAAATAAAAGACCTTATTACAGGATCTTTTAACATTATAATACAGAGGCATTGGACTAAACATTTTGGGCCCCACCTATGATTCCTAATAAAGAGAACTACTCTCTCCTTTTGTTTTGTGCCTTACTATCCAACTACACAGGGTCATTGAATAAAGGGAGAACAATTACTGAAATATATTTAAGACTGGTGGGGAAAATATCTTCAGACTTTCTAACTAAAGTCTTTACAAAATTGCACAATTTTGGGTAGGAAGCCAGTTGAAACCGCTCAGGGCTTCTGAAAGAAGGAAAATTTCATGAAGAAGTGTTTTATGGTTCATGAAGGATACATGTATTTCATATGAATGCACAGTATATACGTAGAAAATATTTCTGAAAATTCAAGATGAAAACATCAGGCTTCCTGATCTTTTCAAATCAATAAGTTGAGGCTCAAGTGAGTTTTAGTTTGTGTTCCAGGTATGAAATTATATATAGGACATCGCCAAAGTAGAATTTTTTCTAGATTTAAAAAATGAAAATAATACATTGAATATAATCCAGCTGATGAATGGAACTGTCCATTTCAAGAGGAACATTGAGGAGGAATTCATCAAAAAACACACAGGAGTATTCCTCCTTAGGAAAGAATGTTTTAGCTAACATCTTAACAATTAACCAAGGGGAAAATTTCTGAGGAATGCCAAAAAGGCTCAGCTTTTGCAAAATGTGGGGAAGAATCTTCCCACGAGTTGAACCGCAATGGTTGAATTAAATGTAATGCTCTCGCTTATCATCCCTATTAGTCTTAGGACTTAAAGAGGCCTATTCCTTCTTTTTCTTCTTTTCTGTCTTAAAAAACTTTTGATAACCAAACAAGCAACATTTTATGACAAGAAAAGTAACAATTGCCACACTGCCAGTTGAATCCCAGCCACATCTAAAGAGTGGTACTGGCACCAGATGAGGCTGAGGGCGGCTGGACAAAGACCCTTGGCTCCTTTGTGGCGTATGAAAAAGTCGATCCAGAAGACACCTCGGTCCAGGGGCTTAACAGGCTGATCATGATGAACGGTTGATAACCTCATAGCTATTTTCTTTATAGCTGAAGAAAAGTCAAATAGGCATCAAATTAGAGAATAAATCAGAAAAAGATAAATAAGTGAAATTTTCATGCCAGTGGTAAAAATGTGTGCCACATTAGACTGGAAGAAATATATATTATTTTCCTCTGAGATGATTTTAGGCATTTTAGTTTACGGGCTAGAATTTGCTAAGTATATAAGATTTCAATGTGTAAAGAAATATAGAAGTTTGGGGAGGATATGTATTTTTGGGAAAGAGATTTGAAAGAACTAAGTTTAAAGCAAAAAATGAAAAAGAAAAGAAAAGCCAAAGACCATCATTTGAGAGTGGAGGGTTTGAATCGTCCAGTAAAAAAATGTTAATGGACCAGGTGTACAAGATTAAAAATAGCACCATTATCCAGAAATAGGAGGCAGGCCTATCATGAGGTCCAGGCACATGTCCAGGAAGGGCTGATCAGGAGTTAGTGTTGGCCAGGAGTTGGTATTGACCTCATGTCAATGTTTGAAGAGTTAAATAGTGAAAGTGGGTTGTCTTGGTTTGAATCTTGATTCTGACACTCACTTGCTCCCTGTTTTGTTCAAGTTATTTACTCTCTCTGTGCCTCAGTTGTCTCTTTGTTTAAATGGAATAGGTGGGAACAGTGCCTCTTTTATCTGATTATTGTGAAGAATAATGGATTGAGTCTTAGAATACTTAGAACTGTTTCTATCATGTAGTAGAATCTCAGTAAATGTTTGCTATTACTATTTTTGTTTTTCTTGTTAGTATTGTTATTTTACATGTTGGATAGTGCTCAACATTTCACTTCGATGCACAGCAGTTGTATTTGGTTGTTTCTCTGTTGAAAATCATTATGATCAAGGGAGAAGTGTGAATAAACGCATATGGTTTCTGAATCCCAAAGTTCTATGACATGACACTGTAGAAACAGCAATAGAGGTAACTTGCAAAAGCCACCCACCTGTATGCTTTAGGGAACAGGGATGTGCTTTCCTCAGAGATGCTGGGGAGATGGTCCTCAGCCCCCTGCCTTGTTCAGAGCTTGACCCCCAGCTTCAACCAGATACTGGTGCCTACACCAAACACCCTTGCCCCTCTAAGATTGTAGGACAGAGCCTGTACCACACACTTGATGACCAGCTACCTGCACACCTGAGCTGAATCCACACAAGAAAAGTGAATGGACTCATAAGCTCACATACCTGATAACAGCTCTAGCCATCTGGTGACAGGATGTCACAGCTCTAAAGATGAAAATAAGCTAGTTCACTCAGGCAACCCATTTGGGCATATCAAAACAAAACAAAGTAAGAAACTATGATACAGAAAGCAAATATAAAATAAACTAATACAATAACTTATGGATGGCTCAGAGACAATGGTCAATATCAAATCACATAAAGAAACAGACCATGATTGCTTCAACAAGCTCTCAAAAAAAAGGATCAAAGGATCTTCTGGATGAAGGTGCCTTCCTGGAATTACTGGATGCAGAATTCAATAGTTTAATATACTGAACTCTCAAGATATTGGGAAGGAGATCACGCAATACACAGAACAAGCCAAGGAACACACAGATAGAACAGTTGAAACAATTAAAAATGTTATTCGAGAACATAATGAAAAAGTCAATGAGGTACAAGAATCCATGGAGAGATAGCAGTGAGAAATTCAGAAGATTAACTATAAAATTACAGAATTAGACAACTCAATAGAAAGTCACAGGAGCAGAATCAAGCAAGTGGAAGGCAGAATTTCTGAACTTGAAGATAAAACACTTGCCACTAATATATTTGAAGAAAAATCAGAAAAAAAAGAATTAAAAAAAATGAAGAAACCTTAAGAATCATGTGGGACTCTATCAATAGAAATAACCTAAGAGTGATTGGAGTACCAGAACAAGAAGGGAAAACAGAAAATACAGAGTGAATTGTCGAAGATTTGCTGGCAGAAAACTTCCCTGGTATCGTGAAAGATGAGAACATATCTATCCAAGATGCTCGTCGAACTCCACATGAGGTAGATGTTAAAAGAAAGTCACCAAGACATATTATAATCAAACCTTCCAAAACCAAGCATAAAGAGAGAATTTTAAGAGCAGCTGGGGTAAATGAAAAGTCATCTGCAATAGAGATTCAATAAAAATAAGCTTGGACTACTTGGTGGAAACCATGCAGGCAAGAAGACAATGGGATGACATATATAAAAAATTGAAGGAAAAAATTGACAACCAAGAATCTTATATCCAGCAAAACTGGCTCTCAAATATGAAGGTGAAATTAGGAAATTTCCAGATAAACAGAATATTAGGGAGTTTGTGATAATGAAATCAAAACTATAAAAAATACTAAAGAGAGTTCTATGGTTAGAAAATCTATGAAATCAGGTATCCAAGATTCAAACACTGGACAGTACAATCAGATATTAACTCAGACAGGGAAACTACAATTTAAATCAAGAAAATAAAATGTTCAAAACAGGGAAACAACAATGTCATTATGGGAAAGAAGACAACATTAAAATAACAAAGAAGGACTAAGAAATGTAGTCATAGATCTTTAATATGGAGATGAAGACAAGGCCATATAAAGAAATAAAAATTCGGCTGAAACTTAGAAAAATGGGGTAAATATTAAGGTAACCACATAGGAGACGAGCTATCCTACTCATAAAAATAAAATACAAGAAAAATATAGAGACTCAGCAGAGAAAAAAAAAAAAAAAGACAACAATGAGTAAGAGAAAAAGACAATACACAAAGATAAACTACTCAGCACAAAAAATTAAGTGGGAAAAACAGTCAACAACACCCAAAAGAAGACATCAAAATGACAGCATGAAACTCATACCTATCCATAATTATGCTGAATGTTAATGGACTAAATGCACTGATAAAGAGGCAGAGAGTGGGAGAATGGATAAAAAAAATGATCCGTCTATATGCTGCCTACAAGAGACACACCTTAGACTTAGAGACACAAACTAAAGCTCAAAGGATGGAAAAAATATATCAAACAAATAACAATCAAAAAAGAGCAGGAGTGGCAATATTAATTTCTGACAAAATAGACTTTAAGTTTAAATCCACCACAAAGGATAAGGAAGGACACTATATAATGATTAAAGGGACAATATACCAGGAGGATATAACCATATTAAATATTTATGAACCCAATGACAGGGTTGCAAGATACATAAAACAAACTCTAACAGCATCAAAAAGTGAGATAGACACCTCCACAATTATAGTAGGAAGTTTCAACACATCATTTTTGGTAAAGGACAGGACATCCAGATAGAAGCTCAATAAAGACATGGAAGATCTAAATGCCACGATCAAATGTCTCGACCTTGTAGACATGTACAGAACACTCCACCCAACAGCAGCCAAAGTGTACTTTCTTTTCTAGTGCACATGGAGCATTCTGTAGAATAGACCACATATTAGGTCATCAAGCAAGCCTTAGCAGAGTCCAAAACATTGAAATATTACAAAGCATCTTCTCTGACTATAAGGCCATAAAAGTATAAAGCAAAAACCGAAAAAGTAGGGAAAAGAAATTAAACACTTGGAGACTGAACAATACCCTGCTCAAAAAAGACTGGGTTATACAAGGCATTAAGGATGGGATAAAGAAATTCATAGAATCCAATGAGAATGAAAATACTTCCTATCAGAACCTTTGGGACACAGTGAAAGCAATGCTCAGAGGTGAATTTATATCAATAAATGCACACATCCAAAAAGAAGAAAGGGCCAAAAGCAAAGAATTATCCCTACAACTTGAACAAATAGAAAGACAGCAACAAAAGAAACGCTCAGGCACCAAAAGAAAACAAATCATAAAAATTAGAGAAGAACTTAATGAAATAGAAAAGAGAAATAAAATTGAAAGAGTTAACAAGACCAAAAGGTGGTTCTTTGAAAAAGATTAACAAAATTGGTAAACCATTTGCCAAACTGACAAAAGAAAAAACAGGAGAGTGAGCTAATAACCTGTATAAGAAATGAGATGGGTGATGTTAAAACAGACCTAACTGAAATTAAAAGAATCATATCAGATTACTACAAAAAATTGTACTCTAATGAATTGTAAACCTAGAAGAAATGGACGAATTCCTAGAAACACACTACCTACCTAAAGTAACACAAACAGAGGTAGAACAACTAAATAGATGCATAACAAAAGAAGAAATGGAAAAGTTAATCAAAAAACTCTCAACAAAAAAAGCCCTGGCCCTGATGGCATCCCTGCAGAATTCTACCAAACATTCAGAGAAAAATAAACACCACTACTACTAAAGGTATTTCAGAACATAAAAAAGAACAGGATGCTCCCAAACTCAGCGTATAAAGCCAGCATATCCTTGATACTGAAACCAGGTAAAGACAACAAAAAAAAAAGAAAGAAAATTATAGATCTATATCCATTATGAATTTAGATGCACAAATCCTAAATGGAGAGAGTTAGAAAGCATTCCTCTTGAGAAAGAGAACCAGACAAGGATGCCCTTTATCACCGCTCTTAAACAACATTGTGCTGGAGGTCAAAGCCAGAACAATTAGGCTAGATAAAGAAATAAAGGGCATCCAGATTGGTAAGGAAGGAATAAAAGCATCTTTATTTACAGATGACATGATGTTATACACAGAAAACCCTAAAGAATCCTCCAGAAAACTACTGAACCTAAGAAAAGAGTTGAGCAGTGTATCAAGATACACGATAAACATACCAAAAATAAGTTGGATTCCTCTACACCAACAAAAAGAACATCGAAGAGGAAATCACCAAATCAATATCATTTACAGTAGCCCCCAAGAAGATAAAATACTTAGGAATAAATCTTAGCAGAGATGTAAAAGATGTATACAAAGAAAACTACAAGACACTACTAAGAGAAACCAAAAGAAGCCTACATAAGTGGAAAAACATACCTTGCTCATGGATAGGAAGACTTAACATTGTAAAAATGTCTATTCTACTAAAAACCGTCTATAAATACAATAAATTCCAATCCAAATTCCAACAACATTTTTTAATGACATGGGGAAACAAATCACCAACTTCATATGGAAGGGAAAGAGGCCCTGGATAAGTAAATCATTACTGAAAAAGAAGAAGAAAGTGGGAAGCCTCACTCTACCTGATTTTAGTACCTATAATACCACCACAGTAGTCAAAACAACCTGGTACTGGTACAACAGATACATAGACCAAGGGAACAAAACTGAGAATCCAGACATAAATCCATCTACCTACGAGCAGCTGATCTTTGACAAAGGCCCCAAAACAGTTAAATGGGGGAAAAGACAGTCTTTTTAACAAATAGTGCTGGCATAGCTGGATATCCATCTGCAAAAAAATAAAACAAGACCCATACTTCACACCATGCACAAAAACTAACTCAAAATGGATCAAAGACCTAAATATAAATCTAAAACATTTAAGATCATGCAAGAAAAAAAGCGACAACATTAGGAGCCCTAAAGCATGGCATAAACAGTACACAAAACATTACTAACAATGCAGAAGAGAAACCAGATAACTGGGAATTCCTAAAAATCAAACACCTATGCTCACCCAAACACATCACCAAAAGAGTAAAAAGATTACCCACAGAATGGGAAAAAGTTTTTAGCTATGAAATTTCCAATTAGCATCTGATCTCTAAAATCTACATGATACTGCAAAAACTCAACTACGAAAAGACAACCCAATTGAAAAATGGGCAATGGATATGACAGACCATTCACCAAAGAAGACATTCCGGTAGCTAACACATACATGAGGAAATATGATCATTAGCCATTAAAGAAATGCAAATCAAAACTACAGTGAGGGAGGGGACCAAAATGGCTGACTAGGGAGATGCTACCTCAGATCCCTCTTGCAACAAAGACTCAGAAAAACAAGTGAATCGATCACATACATGGCAATCTACGAACCCTGACCATCAAACACAGATCTAAAGAGTTGATCTGAGTGACAGGGGAGTGAAAAGCTGTGCCCTGAACCAGCAACTGCTTCTGGAACCCACCACCCACCCCACAGCCTTGAGCCCCCGCAGTTCCCTGGTGCTGAGTGGTGGAGCTGATTGCAGCTTGCTGAGGCGGGCAGGCAGGGGACAGAGCCCTAACCCCTAGCCCCCTGGGGTAACCTCCGTAGAGACTCAGCCAGCGCAAGCAGGCTGCACACTGACAGGGCTAACGAGAGAATGAACAACAACGGGGAAGCAGCGACTGTTTTCGGAGCCTGGAACCAGTGTCCTGGTCAGAAAATCTTGGCGCCGGACTTTGCACTGGGTGCAGGGGAGCTGAGCATTGCATCCTGAAACTGCACAAACACCCGGCGAGGCCCTAGCCCCCTGAAGTGAGCTCGGGGGAAGCCCGGCCAGTCCACGCAGGACTTGCAGCGACACGGCTGACAGGAGGAGAAGTCACCGGGAGGCAGCGACTGGTTTTGGAGCCAGGAGTGCGGTGTCCCAACCAGGGAACCTTGGCTCTGGGCTTTGGACTGGGAGCAGAGGAACTGACCACGGCTTCTGAGACAGCACAAGCACAGGATGCGGACTTGACCTGAGGGGGCAATCTCTACCCAGCCAGTGAACACAGTTGACACGCCCCTCGGGAATCTCAGATAAAACAGTCATCCCAAGCAAGATAAGTAACTTTGTCTATATTCCTGGATGCTACTCTCTCCTATCTATCTGATCCCTCCCCTCCCCTTCCCAGGCGGCTTCATTAACATTGGAGTTTCCTGGGACAGAGAGTGAAGTGCTCTGTGGTTTTTTTTTTCTTTGTTTGTTTGTTTGTTTTGTCTTTTCCTAACCCATTCTCCTGGCCTGAGAGAAGCAGCTACAAAAAACCCAGGGACCAAGAATCCTTCCCTGACTTCCCAAAATTGGACTAAAAATACAGAACCAGCTCCAGCCAAGCATTTGTGATCCACAGTCTTGGGCTTTCATCCCCACAGGGAACAAGGTGGCTACTAAAATGCAAAGGCAATTCTGATAGGGAACTGACTGTAATTGTTTTAGCAGATTACTGGAAAGACAAGTTTCCCAGGTCTGATATCTCTACCTATTAAACAGAGCCCTCAGTGACCCACAATGGGGAACTGAGGGCTGAAGCTCCACCCAAGCCACCTAACCTTCTGCCGTAGGGGTCAGAGGGTAGTGACATCTGCAATCTGTAGAGGTACATGCATTGGGTGCCTAAGGTACAGCTGCAGAGCCCACCCACCAAAGCGCTTTAGGAATAGACACACACCTACCTCCTTGGCACTTGGGGGAAGCCTGTCAGCATCCTGCCCCCCCCCGGAATGTGACCCCCTGCTGCTACTAGAATCTGGTCCACACAGCTATCACCAATACTCCTCTAAGCAAATAGGTGACAGTCTACCCCATACACTTGGTGACCCAAAATCAGATTCTACTCAAGAATAGTTAATGGACGTTTAGGCTTATATTTCTAGTAACGGCCCAAACCAGCTGGTAAGAGGACATAAGTGATTCAAAGCCTACAACAATCAAGACAGCCTAATCTAGTAGCCCATCTACGTATAATGAAAGAAAACAAAACAAGATAAGACTCAGAGAACAAATATAAAATAAATCATTACAATATCTTATAGATGGCTGGGAGACAACGGTCGATATCAAACCACATAAAGAAGTAGACCATGATTGCTTCTACATCTTCCCAAATTAATGAATCAAAATCTTTGCCAAATGAAGATACAATCCTGGAATTGCCAGTTGGAGAACATAAAAAACTAATTTACAGAATGTTTCAAGACATCAGGGATGACCTCAAAAATGAAATAAGACAATCTACAGAAAAAACCAAGGAACACACTGATAAAGCAGTTGAAGAAATCAAAAAGATTATTCAAGAATGTAGTGGAAAATTTAATAAGCTGCAAGAATCCATAGAGAGACAGCACTCAGGAATCCAAAAGATTAACAGTAAAATTATAGAATTAGACAACTCAATAGGAAGTTAGAGGAGCAGAATCAAGCAACTGGAATGCAGAATGGGGAAGGTGGAGGATAAAGCAATTGACACCAATACAGCTGAAGAAAAATCAGATAAAAGAATTTTAGAATATGAAGAAAACCTAAGAATCATGTGGGACTCTATCAAGAAGAATAACTTGCGTGTGATTGGAGTTCCAGGACAAGGAGGGATAACAGAAAACACAGAGAGAACAGTTAAAGATCTGTTGGCAGAAAACTTCCCTGACATCATGAAAGAGAAAAGGATATCCATCCAAGATGCTCATCGAACCCCGTATAAGATTGATCCAAAAAGAAAATCACCAAGACATATTATTATGAAACTTGCCAAAACCAAAGATAAAGAGAAAATTTTAAAGCAGCCAGGGATAAAAGAAATGTCTCCTACAAAGGAGAATCAATAAGAGTAAATTCAGACTACTCAGCAGAAACCCTGCAGTCAAGAAGGCAATGGGATGACATATACAGAGCACTGAAGAAGAAAAACTGCCAGCCAAAGATCATTTATACAGCAAAACTCTCTCTCAAATATGAAGGCGAAATTAGAACATTTACAGATAAACACAAGCTTAGAGAATTTGCAAAAACCAAACCAAAGCTACAAGAAATACTAAAGGAAATTCTTTGGTCAGAAAATCAATAACATCAGATAACAACACAACACAAGGTCACGGAAGAGAATATCCTGATATGAACTCAAATAAGGAAATCACAAAAACAAAATAAGATTAATTTTAAAAAGAAAAAAATGCTCAAAACAGGGAATCATTGAAGTAATTATGTAAAAGATCACAAGAATCCAAAAGTGGGACTAAATACAGGAGGCATAGAACTGCCATATGGAGAGGAAAACAAGGCAATATAGGATGATACAAGTTAAGTTTTTACTCAGAAAAATAGGGGCAAATATTAAGGTAACCACAAAGAGGTCTAACAATTCCATAACTCAAAATAAAAACCAAGAAAAACACAACTCAGCAAACATAAATTCAACTACTATGAAAATGAGGAACACACAATTTACAAAGAAAAACATCTCAGCACAAAAAAGTAAGAGGAAAAATGAAATTGTCAACAACACACACAAAAAGACATCAAAATGATAGCACTAAACACATTCTTATCTAAAATTACACTGAATGTAAATGGACTAAATACACCAATAAAGAGACAGAGAGCCTCAGACTGGATAAAGAAACACGGTCCGTCTATATGCTGCCTACAAGAGACACACCCTAGACATAGAGACACAAACAAACTAAAACTCAAAGGTTGGAAAAAAATATATCCAGCAAACAACAATCAAAAAAAGAGCAGGAGTAGCAATATTAATTTCTGAGAAAATGGACTTCAAAGTTAAATCCACCACAAAGGATAAAGAAGGACACTACATAATGATTAAAGGGACAAATGACCAGGGAGATACAACCATATTAAATATTTATGCACCCAATGACAGGGGTGCAAGATACATAAAACAAACTTTGACAGAACTGAAAAGTGAGATAGACACCTCCACAATTATAGTAGGAGACTTCAACACACCACTTTCGGAGAAGGATAGGACTTCCAGTAAGAAGCTCAATAGAGACACGGAAGACCTAATTGCTACAATCAACCAACTTGACCTCATAGACCGATACAAGACACTCCACTCAACAGCTGCAAAATATACTTTTTTTTGTAGTGCACATGGAACATTCTCTAGAATAGACCACATATTAGGTCATAAAACAAACCTTTGCAGAATCCAAAACATCGAAATATTACAAAGCATCTTCTCAGACCACAAGGCCATAAAAGTGGAAATCAATAACGGAAAAATCAGGGAAAAGAAATCAAACACTTGGAAAATGAACGACACCCTGCTGAAAAAAGACTGGGTAATAGAAGACATTAAGAAGGGAATAAAGAAATTCATAGAATGCAATGAGAATGAAAACACTTCCTATCAAAACCTCTGAGACACAGCAAAAGCAGTGTTCAGAGGTCAAATTATATTGATAAATGCACACATACATAAAGAAAAAAGAGCCAAAACCAGAGAACTGTCCCTACAACTTGAACAAATAGAAAGTGAGCAACAAAAGAATCCATCAGGCACCAGAAGAAAACAAATAATAAAAATTAGAGCTGAACTAAATGAAATAGAAAAAAGAAAAACAATTGAAAAAATCAACAAAGTCAAAAGCTGATTTTTTGAAAAAATTAACAAAATTGATAAACCATTGGCCAGACTGACTAAAGAAATACAGGAAAGGAAACAAACAACCCAAATAAGAAATGAGATGGGCCACATCACAACAGACCCAACTGAAATTAAAAGAATCATATCAGATTATTATGAAAAATTGTACTCTAACAAATTTGCAAACCTAGAAGAAATGGATGAATTCCTAGAAAAACACTACCTACCTAAACTAATACAATCAGAAGTAGAACAACTGAATAGACCCATAACAAAAAAAGAGATAGATAAGGTAATCAAAAAACTCCCAACAAAAGAAGCCCTGGCCCGGTGGCTTCACTGCAAAGTTCTACCAAACTTTCAGAGAAGAGTTAACACCACTACTACTAAAGGTATTTCAAAGCATAGAAAATGATGGAATACTACCTAACACATTCTATGAAGCCACCATATCCCTGATACCAAAACCAGGTAAAGACATCACAAAAAAAGAAGATTACAGACCTATATCCCTCATGAACATAGATGCAAAAATTCTCAACAAAATTCTAGCCAATAGAATTCAACGACATATAAAAAAAATAATCCACCATGACCAAGTGCGATTTATACCAGGTATGCAAGGTTTAATATTAGAAAAACCATTAACGTAATCCACCATATAAATAAAACAAAAGACAAAAACCACATGATCTTATCAATTGATACAGAAAAGGCATTTGACAAAGTCCAACAGCCATTCATGATAAAAACTCTCAGCAAAATAGGAAGTGAAGGAAAATTCCTCAACATAATAAAGGGCATCTATACAAAGACAACAGCCAACATCATTCTAAATGGAGAGAGCCTGAAAGCATTTCCCTTGAGAATGGGAACCAGACAAGGATGCCCTTTATCATCGCTCTTATTCAACATTGTGCTAGAAGTCCTAGCCAGAGCAATTAGGCTAGAAAAAGAAATAAAGGGCGTCCGGATTGGCAAGGAAGAAGTAATATTATCTCTGTTTGCAGATGACATGATCTTATACACAGAAAACCCTAAGGAGTCCTCCAGAAAACTACTGAAACTAATAGAAGAGTTTGGCAGAGTCTCAGGTTATAAGATAAACATACAAAAATCACTTGGATTCCTCTACATCAACAAAAAGAACAATGAAGAGGAAATCACCAAATCAATACCATTCACAGTAGCCCCCAAGAAGATAAAATACTTAGGAATAAATCCTACCAAAGATGTAAAAGACCTATACAAAGAAAACTACGAAGTACTAGTGCAAGAAACTAAAAGGGACCTACATAAGTGGAAAAACATACCTTGCTCATGGATAGGAAGACTTCACATTGTAAAAATGTCTATTCTACCAAAAGCCATTTATACATATAATGCGCTTTCGACCCAAATCCCAATGACATTTTTTAAAGTGATGGAGAAACAAATCACCAATTTCATATGTAAGGGAAAGAAACCCTGGATAAGTAAAACATTACTAAAATAGAAGAAGAAAGTGGGAGGCATCACTCTACCTGATTTTAGAACCTATTATATAGACACAGTAGTCAAAACAGCCTGGTACTGGTACAACAACAGGCACATAGACCAATGGGACAGAATTGAGAACCCAGATATAAACCCATCCACATATGAACAGCTGATATTTGACAAAGGCCCTGTGTCAGTTAATTGGGGAAATGATAGTCTTTTTAATGAAAGGTGCTGGCATAACTGGATATCCATTTGCAAAAAAATGAAACAGGACCCATACCCCACACCATGCACAAAAACTAACTCCAAGTGGATCAAAGACCTAAATATAAAGACTAAAATGATAAAGATCATGGAAGAAAAAATAGGGACAACCTTAGGAGCCCTAATAGAAGGCATAAACAGAATACAAAACATTACTGAAAAAGACGAACAGAAACCAGATAACTGGGAGCTCCTAAAAATCAAACACCTATGTTCATCTAAAGACTTCACCAAAAGACTAAAAAGACCATCTATAGGTTGGGAAAAATTTTCAGCTATGACATCTCAGACCAGCGCCTGATCTCTAAAATCTATATGATTCTCAACCACAAAAAGACAAACAACCCAATCAAAAAGTGGGCCAAGGACATGAACACGCACTTCACTAAAGAAGATATTCAGGCAGCTAACAGATACATGAGAAAATGCTCTCGAACATTAGCCATTACAGAAATGCAAATAAAACTACGATGAGATTCCATCTCACTCCAGCAAGGCTGGCATTAATCTAAAAAAACACAAAATAATAAATGTCGGAGAGGCTGCGGAGAGATTGGAACTCTTATACAGTGCTGGTGGGAATGTAAAATGGTACAAGCGCTTTGGAAATCTATCTCGCATTTTCTTAAAAAGTTAGAAATAGAAATACCATACAACCCAGAAATCCCACTCCTTAAAATATACCCTAGAGAAATAAGAGACTTTACACGAACAGAAATATGCACACCCATGTTTATTGCAGCACTGTTTACAACAGCAAAAATATAGAGGCAACCAAGGTGTCCATCAAAACAGGAATGGATAAATTATGGTAAATTAATGCAATGAAATATTATGCACTGATAAAGAAGAATGATGAATCTGTGTAACATTTCGTAACATGGAGGGATCTGGAAGGCATTACACCGAGTGAAATTAGTCAGTTGCAAAAGGAAAAATACTGTATAATACCACCATTGTAAGAACTCAACAAATAGTTTAAAAAGAGAAGAGAATATTCTTTGATGGTTACTAGAGGGGAGAAGGGAGGGAAGGAGAGAAAGAGGTTTTCACTAATTAGATAGTAGATAAGAACTATTTTAGGTGAAGGGAAAGACAGCACACAATACAGGAGAGGTCAGCACAACTGGATTAAACCAAAAGCAAAGAAGGTTCCTGAATACACTGAACATTTTGAAGGCCAGCATAGCAGGGGTGGTGGTTTGAGGACCATGCTTTCAGGTGATATCTAAGTAAATTGGCATAATAAAATCTAGTAGGAGAACATTCTGCATCCCGCTTTGGAGAGTGGTGTCTGGGTTCTTAAAAGCTAGCGAGCAGCCATCTAAGATGCATCAATTGGTCTCAACCCACCTGGAGCAAAGGAGAATGAAGAACATCAAAGATACAAGGTAATTATGAGCCCAAGGGGCAGAAAGGGCCACATAAAGCAGAGACTACATTAGCCTGAGACCAGAAGAACTAGATGGTGCCCGGCTATAACCGATGACTGTCCTGACAGGGAACACAACAGAGAACCCCTGAGGGAGCAGGGAAACAGTGGGATGCAGACCCCAAATTGTCATAAAAAGACCAGACTTAATGGTCTGACAGAGACTAGAAGGACCCCATTTATCATGGTCTCCAGACCTTCTGTTAGCCCAAGACAGGAGCCATTCCCAAAGCCAACTTTTCAGACAAGGATTGGACTGGACTATGGGATAGACAGCGATACTGGTAAAGAACGAGCTTCTTGGATCAAGTAGACATGAGAAACTATGTTGGCATCTCCTGTCTGAAAGGGAGATGAGAGGGTAGAGGGGGTCAGAAGCTGGCCAAATGGACATGAAAAGAGACAGTGGAGGGAAGGAGTGTGCTGTCTCTTTAGAGGAAGAGCAATTAGGAGTATATACCAAAGCATTTATAAATTTTTGTATGAGAGTCCAACTTGATTTGTAAACTTACACTTAAATCACAATAAAGATTAAAAAAAAATAAATAAACCAAGTAATGTATTGCACTGTGTGAATTTGTTGTAAAAGGTCTCTTTAAAGTGTTGAAAAACAAAGACATCAACTTGAAGACTAAGTTGTGCCTCACCCAAGCCATGGTATTTTCAATTGCCTCATATGCATGCAAAAACTATACAATGTATAAGGAAGACCAAATAAAGAATTGATGCCTTTGATTTATGGTATTGGCAAAGAATATTGAATATACCATGGGCTGCTAGAAGAACAAACAAATCTGTCTTGGAAGAAGTACAGCCAGCATGCTCCTTAGCAGTGTGTATGGCGAGATTTCATCTCATATTCTTTGGACAGGTTATCAGGAGGGGCCAGTCCCTGGAGAAGGGCATCATGCTTGGTAAAAAAAAAAAATAAAGAGGGTCTGTGAAAAATAGCAATATCCTCAATGAGATGGACTGACTCAGCGACTGCAACATTGGGCTCCAACATAGCAATGATTGTGAGGATGGAGCAGGATCCAGCAGTGTTTCCTTCTGTTGTGCAAAGGATAGCTATGAGTTGGAACTGACTCTACAAAACCTGATAACAACAATTCCAATATGTGTCTTTCAAGTCAATCAATTTTTCGTTTTACAATTCTTCCAAATAAGACAAAAATAATCATAAACAGAAGAACTAAGGCTTTGCATACATTTATGGTGGCAATGGTTTTGGTTTCTGTCTTAGTCATCTAGTACTGCTGTAACAGAAATACCACAAGTGGATGGCTTTAACAAAGAGAAATTTATTCTCTTACAGTCTAGGACGTTACAAGTTCAAATTCAGGGCGTCACTTCCAGGGAATGTCTTTCTCTCTCTGTTGGCACTGGAGGAAGGTTTCCTTGTCATAAATCTTCCCCTGATTGAGGAGCTTCCCAGGCACAGGGACCCCAGGTCTAAAGGACTCGCTCTGCTCTTGGCACCGCTTTCTTTGTGGAATGAGGTCCCCACTTTCTGTTAGCTTAGAGATAAAAGGTGGTCCAGGCCACACCCAGAAAAACACCCTTTACAGTGGATCAAGGATGTGACCTGGTAAGGGTGTTACGATCCCACCCTAGTCCTTTTCTTTCTTTTTTTTTTAAGTTTACATTTTATTTATTTAGTTTTATTAAATAATTTTTTTTGCTCTTTAAGTGAATGTTTACAAATCAAGTCAGTTTGTCACATATAAGCTTATATACACCTTACTACACACTCCCATTCACTCTCCCCCTAATGAGTCAGCCTGCTCCCTTCCTCCAGTCTCTCCTTTCGTGACCGTTTTGTCAGTTTCTAACCCCCTCTACCCTGCAATAAACATGGGTGTGCCTATATCTGTTCGTGTAAAGGCTCTTATTTCTCTAGGGTATATTCCGAGGAGTGGGATTTCTGGATTGTACGGTAATTCTATTTCTAACTTTTTAAGAAAACGCCAGATAGATTTCCAAGGTGGTTGTACCAGCAGTGTATAAGAGTTCCAATCTCTCCGCAGCCTCTCCAACATTTCTTATTTTGTGTTTTTGGATTAATGCCAGCCTTGTTGGAGTGAGATGGAATCTCATCGTAGTTTTAATTTGCATTTCTATAATGGCTAATGATCAGGAGAATTTTCTCACGTATCTGTTAGCTGCCTGAACATCTTCATTAGTGAAGTGCGTGTTCATATTCTTGGCCCACTTTTTGATTGGGTTGTCTTTTTGTGGTTGAGTTTTAACAGAATGATATAAATTTTAGAGATCAGGCTCTGGTCGGAGATGTCATAGCTGAAAATTCTTTCCCAATCTGTAGGTGGTCTTTTTACTCTTTTGGTGAAGTCCTTATATGAGCATAGGTGTTTGATTTTTAGGAGCTCCCAGTTATCTGGTTTCTCTTCGTAATTTTTACTAATGGTCATGGCCCCTACTTCAAATTTCTTCTCATCTCATAATTCTTCCATTTCCAACTAGAGTGATTAGTCTCATTTTCCTTATTGGTTGTTTCAAATCTCTCCATTATCCTCAAACCTCTGATATATCATTCCCCCAACATCATCAAAAAACAAACACAGAAAACTTATTATAACCACTCATGATGTGTCAGTGATGACTGTCTTCAAAGCACTGAGCAAATCCCTACTTGTCATTGTGTTCATGTCCAGGCTCACTGCTGCCCCCTTGGGCTTCATGTGAGCAATGTTATCAGGTTGATCAGCAAACAAGGGAATGCCCACCATAGGGATCCCATGGTAGATCGCCTCATAGATGCCATTGGTTCCACCACGAGTTATAAAAGCTTTGGTCTTTGGAAGGACCTAGGAATGGGTGAAATTTAGCAAAATTATTCATTATAATTCTTAGAAATAAAATGGGGAATACAAGGAACTCAATAAGACAGTGATTTCTAGGAAACAGATTATCTTGCCCATAAAATTATATTTAAATTGTTTTTAGATCTCTCAGCAGCAAGCAAGCAGGTCTACTGGAGCAATAAGTGAGGGATTCAGGGGAGAAATGGTGTGTGCCTGGAGACTTGAAAAATGAATAGAAGATTGCCAGGTGGATAAATTGAAGGACAATATTTTAGATATAGGTAACAACACATGAAAAGAAAAGAGGGACACATCAGAGCATATTCTTTTAGAGAAACAGTGAGAAAAAGACTGAGTCTGATATGTAGGGTGTCCAAGGCAGGAGGAAGTGTGATGATGGTGGTACTGGACTCAGAAGAAGGGAAGGCAATCCTTTATCATGAAATGTTTTATCATTTAGTCATGAAAATTTTGGATATTTTCCTATAGGAAATGGAGAGTCATTGGTTTTAAGGGAGGAGCTGTTAGTGTTTGTCTCCGTTTGAACTCTCTCTGTAGCTGTGGAGAGCATAGGTATGAGGCGGGAGTATTAGGGGACAGAGCGATGATCCAGAAGGCTATTAGAAAATTCCAAACAAGAGGTGATTACTCCTGAAATAACAGATACATTGCTTCTGGACTGAAGGATTATGACTGTATATAATAAAATGCCAGTTATTATATTTCATATTTTTTTCCACCAGAACAAGAAAATAAATATAAAAAACTTATGCTTCATTTTTGAGTCTTTGTATAATGAATGCTGAAAACTTAGTTTTCTCTTGAACTATGATCCCTCTGACTGTTACTCGTATTCTCTGTATTTGTTCTCTGATCTTACCAAGGAGGTCATTCTGAGGGATCCACTGATAGAGTTGGGTACTGGGTCCTAAATTATCTGGTTTCTTGCCATCAAATCGCCACAGCACCTATTAAGATAAAATACTTTACTCCATGAATAGAAATTCAAAATTATATTGTTGCTGTTGTTAGATGCCGTTCAGGTGGTTCCAACTCTTAGCAACTCTATGTACAACGGAACAAGACAATGCCCTGTCCTGTGCTACCTTCACAATCCTTGTTATTCCAGAGCCCATTGTTGCACCCATTGTGTCAATCCATCTCATTGAAGCTCTTCCTCTTTCTCATTGACCCTCAACTTTACCAAGCATGACGTCTTTCTCCAGGGGTTGATCCATCCTGACAACGTGTCCAAAGTATGTGAGACGTAGTCTTATCATCCTTGCTTCTAAGGAGTCTTCTGGTTGTATTTCTTTCAAGCAGATCTTGTCCTTCTTTTGGCAGTTCATGGTATATTCAATATTCTTTGTCGACACCACAATTCAAGGGCATCAATTCTTCTTTGCTCTTCCTTATTCATTGTCAAGCTTTTACATGCATATGAGGTTATTGAAAACATCATGTCTTGAGTCAGGTGCACCTTAGTCTTCAAGACGACATCTTTGCCTTTCAACACTTTAAAGAGGTCTTTTGCAGCAAATTTGCCCAACACAATGCACCTTTTTTTTTTTTATTGTGCTTTAAGTGGATGTTTATAGCTCAAGTTAATTTCTCATACAGAAATTAATACATGTATTGTTATGTTACAATAGTTGCAATCTCTATAATTTCATGGCACACTCCCCCATTCCACCCCAGATTTCCCGTGTCCATCCAACCAGCTTTTGTCCCTTCCTGCTTTCTCATCCTGCCTCCGGACAGGAGCCATCCATTTGGTCTCTTGTATCTGCTTGAACTAAGAAGTGCACTGTTCACCAGTATTATTTTATTTTTTTTAGTCCAATCTAACCTTTGTCCTAAGTGTGGGCTTTGGGAATGGTTTTAGTTCTGGATTAACAGAGTGTCTGGGGGCCATGGCTTCGAGGGTTCCTCCAGTCTCAGTAAGACCCTTAAGTTGTCTATTTACATGAATTCGAATTCTGTTCTATACATTTTTCCTGCTCCTTCAGGGCCTCCCTGCTATGTTCCCAGTCAGGGTGGTTGTGGGTGGTAGCTGGGCACCATCTAGTTCTTCTGGTCTCAGGCTGACAAAGTCTCTGGTTTATGTGGCTCTTTTTTCGGTTGGGCTGTTTTCCTTGCATCTTTGGTGTTCTTCACTCTCCCTTGCCCCAGTAGGCTGGGATCTATTGCATCTTAGATGGTTGCTCGCAAGCTTTTAAGACCCCAATTGCAATCAACAAAGTAGGATGTAGCCTGTTTTTTTTATAAACTGTCTTATGCCAATTGAGCTAGATGTCACCTGAGACTATGGTACCCAGCCCTCAACCCAGTAATTCAGTCCTCCAGGGAGTTTGGTTGTGTCTATAAAGCTTCCATGACTTTGACTTGGTCAAGTTGTGCAGACTCCCCTGGTATTGGGTACTGTCGTACCCTTCACCAAAGTTACCACTTATCTATTTTCTAGTTAGTGTTTTTCACCTCCCTTTCCTTCCCTACACCTTAACCATCAAAGATTGTTTCTTTTTCTATGTAAACCTTTCCACGTGTTTGTATAATAGTTACCTCAAATAGTATTTGTGTTCTTGTGATTGTCTTATTTCTTTCAGCATAATGTCTTCCTGATCGTACATGTTGTGAGATCTTTTGCAGATTTATTATTGTTCTTTATTGCTGCATAACATTCCATTGTGTGTATGTACCCTAGTTTGTTCATCCATTCATCTGTTAATGGGTACATACATGGTCATGCTGCAATGAACATGGGTGTGCATATGTCTATTCATGTGACAGGACTTATTTCTGTAGGATAGTGGGGTTGTTCGATGGTATGGTATTTGTATTTCTAGCTCTTTAAGGAAGCTCCGTATAGTTTTCCAAAATGATTGTATCATTTTACATTGCCACCAGCAGTGCATAAGAGTTCAAATTCAGTGGATTACAGTTTTTCATGGTACTCTTTTATATTCCCTTTTATTTCAGTTGGGTCTGTTTTAGTGTCCCCCATTTCATTTCTTATTTGGGCTTTTTGCTTCCTCTCATTTTTCTTTTGTCAGCTTGGCCAACGGTTTGTGGATTTTGCTGATCCTTTCAAAGAACCAGTTTTTGGTTTTGTTGATTCTTTGTATTGTCTTTCTATTCTATATATGACTTATTTCTGCTCTGATCTTTATTATTTCCTTTCTTCTGGTGGCTCTGGGCTTCTTTTGCTGTTTTCTTTCTGTTTGTTCAAGTTGTATAGTTAATGTTTTGATTTTTCCATTTCTTCTTTTTTCATGCGTGCAGCTACTCCTATAAATTGACCTCTGAGGAGTGCCTTTGCTGTGTCCCAAAATTTGTGCTATGATCTGTTTTCATTCTCGTTTGATTCAAGGAATTTTTTGATTCCATCTTTGTTTTCTTCTATTATCCAGTGTTTTTTTTCAGCAAGATGTTATTCAATTTCCTTGTATGTGATTTTTTTCCCTGGCTCTTCCTGTTATTAATTTCTGCTTTTATGGTGTTATGATCAGAAAAGATGATTTGTATTATCTCAGTGTTATGGAACTTGTTGAAGGTTGCTTTGTGGTCTAAGATATGGTCAAATCTGTAGAATGTTCCATGTGCATTGGAAAACAATGTGTACTTTGCTGATGTTGGATGGAGTGTTCTATATATGTCTACAAAGTCCAGTTGTTTGATTGTGGCCTTTAGATTTTCTGTATCTTTGTTCAGTTTATTTCTAGATTTTCTTTTACCGAGAGTGGTGTGTTGAAGTCTCCTACTATTATTTTGAAACTGTCATTTTCTCTTTTTAGTATGTTAGAGTCTGTTTTATGTATTTTGAAGCCCTATTGTTGGGTGTGTAGATATTTATTTTTTGCTTATGTCCTTAAGGTAGATTGTCTCTGTCAACATTATATAACATCCTTTCTTGTCTTTTATGATGGCTTTTGTTTTAAACACTATTTTTAACTGAGATTAAGATTGCCACAGCTACTCCTTTTTGGTTGCTGTTTGCTTTGCTTTATATATATATATATATTTATATATTTAGCCTTTGATTATTAATATATTTATGTCTTTGTTTCTAAGGTATGTGTCTTATAGTCAGTGTATTCCTGGTTCACGTTTTTTAATCCATTCTTTCACTCTCTGTCTCTTTACCAGTGCATTTAAGCCATTTATATTTAGTGTGATTATCGACAGGTGTGAGTTTATTGCTATCATTTTATCGGGCCTTTTTTTTTTTTTGTGTGGTGCTAATGTTTTCTTTGTTCCTTTTACTGTCCTAGGCTGAATTCCTTTTTTTCTGGATTTTTCTTTTATTTCTTTAGTTTTTGTAGATTTTGTGTTTACTAAGACTTTACATTTTTCTGCTTTATTTTTATGAGCAGATTTCTTAACTTTCTTTGTGGTTATTTTCAAATTTACTCCTACCTTCCTAAGTTTAAACCAGTCTTTTATTTCTTGAATTGCCTTGACTTCCTCTCCATTTGAAAGTTCTACACATACACCGCTTGTTCTCTTTCTCATTGTTCTGATGTTGCTGTCATTTACAGATTGACCACTCTGGTTCCATTTTGTAAATATTTTAGTTTTGTTATATTCTTGACAGTTTATTACCTAGGTTTCTATCTGACTGATACTGTCCTGTGTCCTAGATTCAAGTTGTTGTCTGCTGTTGTTGATTCTCTAACTGAAGGAGCCCCTTTAACAATTCTTGTAAGTTTGGTTTTTACATATTCCCTTAATTTCTGTTTTACTGGAATTACCCTAAATTTGCCATCAGCAGGGTCAGTCACTCAGCTATAGTATAACAGGGCAGATTCAGCAGGTGAGGCTGGGAGGGGATGAGTCACTTATGGGTTAGAGCCCAAGGTTTGGGTCAATATGCTGGTGTTACAGGTGCACAGTGCTCAGCACACAGTGTAGATAGGCAGCAAAGAAGGAAGAACATATGACATGGGGAGTTAAGTGTGTGAAAGAAAGAAGAGAGAGAGACAGAAGCAAAAAAGTAAATAAAATGGCGTTGTGGAAAGATTTGGTGCATGGGGTAGGGCATACCTGGGGGGACTGTGTGTCAGTGGCTCTCTAGCTGAGTGGTGTAGCTTGGATTGTTATGAAGGGTTGTGGGTGGTGTACAGTGTAGGTGGGCAGGAGAAAGGAAAAGAAAAAAGAGAAAGAGAGACAAGAAACAAGAAAATAAAACCCAATAATGCAAATGCAACAACAACAAAAATAAATATGGTGCTAAGGCAGTTGGCCACTGGAGGTTCCATGGAATTGGATGGTAGTTCTCTGAAGTCTCTCTCACTGCGCATTGTGACATGGCTCTTCAGGAAGAGGTGGGGGCAGCACAAGGCCTAGATGAAAGAGAGAAGGAAAAAGTAAGAAAACAATAATAAAAAAATATATATATGGTGCTGAGGGACCTGGCCTGTGGGAGAGGCACAGGCTCATGGAGGTCATGTGCCAGAGGTTCTCTAACTGAGTGGTTCAACATAGTCCGTCAAGAAGGGGGGCAGTGCTCAGGGCTAGATGGATGGGAGAAAGGAAAGGAAAGGAGGAAGAGAGAGAGAGAGAGAAAAGAAACAAAAACCAACAAACAAGACAAAATACAGTAGTAAGGGAGCTGGCTATTGGGGCGAGAATGGACCTGGGGAGTTAGTGTGCCAAAGGCTCTCTAGCCAAGTGGTGCAACATTGCCTGTTAAGAAGGGGCAGTACACAGGGTTAAGTGGGAATGAGAAAGTAAAGGAAGGAAGAGAGAGAGAAGAAACTGAAAAAAAAATGTAGCTAAGAGACCAGCTGGTGAAGCTGGCATAGAACTGGAGAGACCTGGTTGGTGGTTCTCTGGCTGAACGGTGTGGTACAGCCCTTACAGAAGTGACGGGGACCGTACACAGGGCCAGAGGGCCAGAAGAATGGAAAGGAAGGAAGGGCGAGAGAAAAAACAAACAAAGAAAGCTAAAAACAACAACAAAAGAAATGGTGCTGAAGGTGCTGACCTGTTGAGGGTGGGGTGGACTTGGGTGGCAGTGAGCTGGTGTTTCTCTGGTTGAGTGACAGTGGCCTGTAGAAAAGCTGTAGAGGCCAACTAGAAGGAAGAAGTGTGGAGGTGGATGTTCGTATCCCTGGTTACCAGGTGCTCTGTCCCCTGGTAGTAACTCTATGAACTTGCCTTTCAAACTCCCAGTGTGCATTCCTTGGTGGCTGTAGTTCAAGGTGACAAATCAGTAACATGTTATCTGGTAGGGGCCCTCCACTCCTTAACTCTCATCATTCTCTGTTCTCTGTCATTTTCTTATTGCATTTGGTGCTTGATCAAGTTCTTTATCTTGTCTTCGATGTTTAGGGCTTCAGGATTGATGTTTGTATCTGTTTTACTTAGGTTTTTTCTGGTTTTTGCCGCAAAGGGAAGGCATGGTGCTTCTGTCTACAGTGTCATGTTCCCCAGACTTTCTTGTTTTGTGAAATATTTTTTACTTTCATATCTGACCTAGTATTCTAATCACCAAATTAAAATTCTACTCTTTTCTGATAAATGTCTACAGTAAGCATAGCAACCTCAGGAATCCTGCAAGAAAGAGGAGCAAATGACAGGACAGAATTCAGTGATTCCTGTATACTGGCTACAACATCATTATAATGCCAAAACTTCACACTGCAACTATGAAACATATGTATTTCTTGTTACAGTGTTATTGCTAAAGTAATTATCAGTTTAAAAGATATCATGTTAACATCTAACATGAAAATTTTTGTTTTCAGGCTAAAATTTGAGATAAATTGTTGTTATCATGATAGTTTACCTTCCTGCAGAAAATTTCTATAATCAGAGCCTTTATAGAGTTGAACAGACTAGGGAAGTACTTGCTCACCATTAAGATACTTTATCTACCTTTTGTGGAATCTGCGCAAGGGCTGATGCAATCGTGTGGGCCATTTCTTCTGTAATGTGACTGACCTTTGACCCAAGAGTAAACACCACAACACCATATTCTCCAGAGCTCTGGACAAACTCTTCTATCTCCTATGAAGAAAGAAATTGCTTCATCATGAAACAGCAACAAAATATTGAACAATTGTTGACAAAAACTTAAGAGAAAAAATCTAGCAGTAACAACCAAAACCAAACCTGTTGCTGTGAAGCCAATTCCGACTCATGACAACCCGATGTGTTACAGGTAGAACTGAGTGCCATCAGATATTTTGGCTGTAATCTTCATGGAAGCAGATCTCTGGACCTTTCTTCTGAGTGCCATTGGTAGGGTGGAACTGCCAAACTTTTGTTTTGTAGGTTTGTGTCACACAGGGATCTTCAAGCATTGATTGAAATTATCAGAATAGTGGCTGCTTTTTAACAAAATTAATTAGTTCCTTTGGAAGGAGATGTGTGATATGCAATCTATGGCCTCTATGGTGTATATTTGTGTAAATTTGTTTATGTATGTGCCTTGTGGAAGCTAGAAATGAATTTAAGCTATTACACAGTAGTGAGAGGAATACTCACTCTTCATTTACAGTTATTAACTACTAATATACATTCTTGAAAGGAGGGATCACAGCCGGGTCTTAACTCAGTTTTAATTCCATACAGTTATATTTCCACTGGAGTCTCAGCACAGTGCAAATGATTACCGTGCTCACCTGCTAACCAAAAGGAGGAAAGTTCAAGTCCACCTAGAGATGCACCAAAAGAAAAGCACAGTGATCTTATTCTGAAAAATCAGCCAAGGAAAACCCTATGGAGCACAGATCTACTCTGATACACATGGGATCACCGTGATTTGGAATCAACATAATGACACCTGTTTGGTCATAGTTCTAATAAATCACATGTTTTTATTCCAGAAGGTTTTCTGGAGACTTCTTTCAGTTGGGAGTCATTAGCATTTCACTTCCTAACTATGAACACTATGAAAAATTAGTTACGGTGGTGATGATTGTATTTCCATGTTTGTCTAACTTATATAACCCTACTATGTCACACCTTAAACTTTCTCATAGTTTCCCATATATTCCCCTAACACACCCCTTAAATATCCAGATGTTAAGAATCTCTATTAATAAAATAAATGAATAAATAAAGCTTTTAGTTTGGAATTTCTGTGAAATAGTCATAACAGTTCCATTTACAATCCATGAATATACATTTGTAGTTACTATTGAAATGTCCATATTTTTTCTGCAATTTAAATAATATTTACAATAAATATTTTAACTATTGTGGCACTATTCATTGTCCTTTTCCTCCTCCTCCTCCTAACACTGTCATTTTCCTTTAATGTGAATAGGAAAATTTTTCCCGAATATGATTCCAAAAAAAACCAAACCCAGTGCCATCCAGTCGATTCCGACTCATAGCGACCCCATAGGATAGTAGAACTGCCCCATAGAGTTACCAAGGAGCGCCTGGCAAATTCAAACTGCTGACCCTTTTGTTAGCAGCCATAGCACTTAACTACTATGCCACCAGGGTTTCCCTGATAAGATTAGATTACATAAAATTATCATTAATTATACCACAACTTTTGAACTCTACAAAAGATATTGCATGGAGCCTAAACAATTTGCACTCGAAATAAGTTTTGACTTTTAAACCTTCAATAGCATCTCAGTTTTATGTTGCTGCCAATAAGAAGGTAGACAAAATGGACCTCTTAGTAGACTGTATACTAGTGAAATAAAGAATGATTGCTTTTTATTTATGTCTTAAAGTTGTAATATTAATTTAAAATATATTGGTTTCTTCCTTTCCTTCATAAGGTATATTATTCTATATGCTGACAGGATTATTTTGTTATTTCGAACAAAGAGAATTTTCAGAAAAAATTGGTAGAAATTAGTTGATCTTTATTATGTACACAGAATTTATTGTCCTTATTAGATGCACGGGATACATTTTCTTTGTTCATTTTGTCAGGCAGCTGTGATATAGATACCTATGTTCTCAGTGGGAGCACCGCTGGCACAGTGGTTCAATATTCGGCTGCTAACCAAAAGGTTGGCAGTTCAAATCAGTTCCAAGGTCGACCACTCCTTGGAAACCCCGTGGGGCAGTTCTGCCCTGTCCTATAGGGTTGCTATGAGTTGGAATCAACTCGAAGGCAACTTTTTTCTTTTTTTTTTTAATACAGAAACGGAATTTTGCTATAGGTTTGATATATAGCAGAAAATACTTCCTTTGATAGATACACTAAACAATTCCTTTTATTCTCAAACATGTAAAAACTTGGGTTTTCAAATGTTGGATGGTTTCAATGCTGTAAACCAAGGCACTGAAGAAAAAAACTTTGCGTTGGCTGCAAACATTGTTGGAAGCACCCATTTATGCTCACCCATTCATATCGTTTAGGAATGGTATTCTTCTAGGCTACAATACTGGTGAAAAGCCTAAATCCTTACAACAAAATTTAAGTATTTCATCCAGGCTCATTTGTTTGTGAAAATGTATACATTCTCTTTTAAAAATTCCATAGAATCATTTCAACTGAAAATACAAAACCAACAGTAACAGGTTTACCGTAGGCAAGGGATTGGTGGGTTTGCACTGGAGCCCTCCAACAAAGTCAAAATGTGGCAAAACTGGGCGAGGAAACTCAAGATCCCAGTAAGTTCCAATGAGCCATATTTCAGCTTTCCCCATTGTCTCATATAATGTAGTGGGTCTTCCTGAAAAGAAAAGAGAAACAAAAGGTAGAGGTAACTTGAGAAAATTGTCGCCTGAGTATCAGAGAAATTTTCAGAAGGGAGCTTGGAATAATGGAGCTAAAATTGTTTAAAAGGGTGAGAGGAGACTTAGATCTCTAATGTCACATCAGTATATTTACCATCATAAACAGTTATTAAACCTAAGCCACTGCAGAATTAAATATGCATTTTTTTAAAGTTGTCTTGGAAGAAATACAACCAGAATGCTCCTTAGAAGTAAGGAAGGCGAGACTACTTTTCAAATACTTTGAACATGTTATCAGGAGGGATCAGTCCTGGAGAAGAATATCATGCTTAGTAGAGAAGAGGGTCAGTGAAAAAGAGGAAGACCCTCAACAAGATGGATTGACATAGTGGCTGCAACAATGCACTCAAGCATAACAAGTGTTTTGTTCTGTTGTATACACAGTCACTATGAGTCAGAACTGACTAGATAGCACCCAACAACAACAACAAAGTTGCAAAGGTAACAGATGCAAAAATGCAAACAACTAGAATTTGAGCTCCCCAATCAGTCCTACCACAGCCATGGAAACACCTTTCCCAGAAGTACTAAGTCTAGTTTCTACAATTTAGCAAGTCAGTCCCTTGACACTCAGTTTTCCAACTAAACTGTGAGGTTTTGTATCAACTACTATATTTGGTTCAAGTTAAGAGCTGAATAATATTTTGTTAACAAATAAAACTATTTCCAATTAACAACTGGAAAAATTTCAATACAATTATGGAAATAGATGTGATTTTTTTTAAATAGTGAGACAGAGTTTTCAAAGAATACAGATGAATAACTTGTATGTCAACCCTTCAAAAACTTGATAGGCCTGTAAGAAAGATGAGTTGTGAGCACTTATTAAAAATTTTGGAATCTGTAGGGTTCACTAGAAACAAGTTGTGCAGAATTATATTATCTGGATTACAGCTATTTGGCTAGCAGCTTAATAAAATATTGTAGACACAAACTGTAAATTGTTGAATCTAGGATAGAGCCATTATATCTCTCAACGGAGAAGGAATTCTCAGAAGGTAATATGGAAAAATATATCCATTAAAGAATAAGAAAATTAGCTATAGAAGAAGTTATTTTTTCAATGCTTTGTAGATAGTTTGAGCCCTGGTGGCACAGTGGGTAAGAGCTCTGCTGCTAACCAGAGAAGGTCAGTGGTTGAAATACACCAGCAGCTCTTTGGAAATACTATGGAGTAGTTCCACTTTATTCTATAGCATCTCTATGAGTCAACATCGACTCAGTGGCAACGGCTTTTTGCTACATAGACAGTTTTGCTAGAAATAACATGTCACTCTTCAATCTACATGTCTATTATCATCCAGACATTCACTGAAGCTTGTAATGACTTTTTAAAGATAAAAGTACATTAAAATAGATATGTAATTAACTAAAGAAATTCTAACTGTCTTAATTCTTGAGTTTCGACTTTCAGGTGTCTGTTGTCATTGTGATGGGCTATCGGGTTCTACTAACTGATTCTATAATAGAAACCTGTCTAAAATACTTGTGAGATTGATAGATTATTTCACCTTTTACTTACAAAAAACAAATTCCTCCCTCTGCTTATTTACGCAAACTCAAATTCAAAGACACAAGTAAAGTCAAGACTTCATTCTACCAACTAAAAACATGACTTACCTAGTACTTCACTGTAAAACAGATCCCACTTCTTCTCATTAAATGTCTGGAACCAAAAGTCAAAATAAACCACATATATCATATTTTTTTACCCTCTCCAAGAATGTCATTCGATCTTGTAATTCTGACAGAACAATAGTTATGTAAGAAAAAGGGGTTAAAAGTCCTCCACTATACTTTTCAACTGAATAGCCAAAGAGTATTTTAAGTAGATCAGCCAAAAGCTCACCACAAGGACCAATAGCATCTGCAAGAATGAGATCAAACCTTGATTGTTGTAATTTCATCATTAGTTTCTTTTTGAAAACTACATCTTTACAGAGTCTTTTAATACAATCAGAATATTCCCCAGTGATTTCTTGTACTACTGAAAAATATGTCCAAAATGTATATTTTGGCAGATCTTTGGACGATTTCCTGATCCATTTCATGAAAAGCAACTCTAAATCATCTTTAGTAAGAGATGTTGGATAAACTTCAAATTTAATAGCAGATGGTGTGTTGGGATCAATAAGAATGGAAGCTGAAGATGTTAGAAAGTCAACTCATGACCCCTCTGAATAAGTTCATCCAGTATTGTCTTTATATTGATCCGGTGGCTATATTCTGTTGGCCACACCAGCAATTTTCCACAAGTTCCACAGCTAAAGTAACAACCCAGTTGTATCAGCAGAAGTGAAATCCATTTCATAGACACCCTGTTTAAACGAATTCTTCTTTTCAAATCAATCAAGTAGTTAAAATACAACTCTTACAGGGCAAAGTAAACACATTATATGAATAGCCAGATCATACCAAGTTAAAAAAAAGCAGAGTAGAGATGACCTTGTATATTATGAGGGTACTTAACGTCCCTTTCATCATAAGTGCTATCACACAGCTAAGAGTCGAGGACGTAACATTTGGGTATCATCTGTGTTATATAATACATTCTATAATGTTGTTAAGAACTGTGACTATTTGAAGCCACTTATGACTGTAGTCTTCTTGACACAAGAATTAAAGAAAAAATAGTTATACAGCTGCATTAATATATTTTTGGATATCATGGTTCCAGACTTTTTGTACCTGGCGAAATCTTTATTGACATATAATTCATATACCATACAATTCATCAATTTAAAGTATACAATTCAACGGTTGTTAGTATATGGACAGAGTTGTACAACCACCACCATGATTAATTTTAGAATATTTTAGTCCTTTCAAAAAGGAATCCTGTGTCCCTTACTCATCGGAATCAACTCAACAGCAGTGGGTTTTTAGTCCTTCCTAAAAAGGAATCCTGTGTCCCTTACCCATCGTGTCTTAGTCTTCCCACCCTCCTTCTCCACCTAGCCCTAGAAAATTCCTAATCTACTTTCTGTCTCTATAGATTTTTCTACTTTGGACATTTCATATAAATGGAATCATACATTTTTCTTTCACTTACCATAATATTTTAAGATTTTTCTATGTTATATATATTGTTGTCATTGTTGTTAAGTACCATCAAGTCAGTTCCCACTCACAGCGACCCTATGTACCAAGAAGGAAACACTGCCCAATCCTGCGCCATGCTCACAATTGTTGTTATGGTTGAGCCCATTGTTGCAGCCAGTGTGTCAATCCATCTCTTTGAGGGTCTTCCGCTTTTCCACTGACCCTGTACTTTACCAAACATAATGTCTTTCTCCAGGGACTAATCCCTCCTGACAACACGTACAAAGTATGTAATACACAGTCTCCCCATCCTTGCTTCTAGAAGCAGTCTGGTTGTACTCTTCCAAGGCAGATTTGTTTGTTCTTTTGGCAGTCGATGGTACATTCAATATCCTTCATCAACATCACAATTCAAAGGCGTCAATTCTTCGATCTTCCTTATTCATTTTCCAGCTTTCACGTCCGTATGATACGATTGAAAATACCATGGCTTGAGTAAGGTGCACCTTAAATTTCAAGGTGACATCTTTACTTTTCACGTGGTTGACTATAATCAAGACAGATAATGAAAAGTGTTGTCAAGTATGTGGAGAATCTAAGTGAATGATGGTGAAATAATTTGGGGAGAGATAGCGAAATAATGACACAATGTGAGGAATGTAATCAAGGTCACTGGAATGTAAAGTAGAAATTGTTGAATGAGTGTATGTTTTGTTGTGTCTATATTTTCAGCAAAAACAAACCTTTTTCAAAAGAATTAGTATTAGAAAAAAAAGAATGTGGAGAAATTGGAACACTTATACATACCATTTTGGAAAACAGTCTGGCATAAAGTTGAACATAAAGTTACCATATGATCCACCAATTCTACTTCTATGTATTTTCCCAAGAGAAATGAATACATGCATCTGCACAAACCTTGAAAAAGAATGCTCATAAACAGCATTATTCATGATCAGCCTAAACATCAAAAAGTGGAAAAAACCCAAATGTCTATCAACTGATTAATGAATAGGCAAAAGTGTTATATCCATACAACGGATATTATCTGACAATAATAAAAAATAATGTCCAGTATTTATATAACATAAAACTTATTATAAGATTTGAGTTACGATCTTTCTGACCAATAAATACAGTTAGGTTTTTCTCAACCTAGACCACTTTGATCCTATTGCATTTCCCTGATGAATAAACTTCAGGGGAACTTGTGGTTTGTTTTACCTATATTCTATAAAATTTTTAATTTGTTTATTCTTTGTGCTGTTACAGATTAAACTCAGTCATTGTTTGCCTAGGTTTAAAAGAAAAACATTATTTTATTATTTTCACCTCTGCCAAAGGATGTAAGGTTTCCATACCAGGAGTGTAAGAAGGATAGGACAATGGGTTTTTGAAGAGAGAAAGAATATGATCATCTCAAGTGTTATTATTAAGAATGATAATCCTAATTTCAATCTGTGTTCAACAAACACATTGAATTTCACAACATATCTGTAAGGCAGCTAAGTGATGCTGTGTCTTGTTTTGAAAGAATAGGTGCATTTATTATACTGGTTCAATATTAACATAACCTAAATTGAGACAGAGCTTTCATTATCAAAAGGTTCAAATGAGAGTGAAATTAAACAGTGGAGCCTTTTCAAAGGGTCATGAAGAAAAGGGAATTAGCTACTGAATTTGAAGAATTTCCCAAATACCTCAATTTTATAGTAGGAACTGTTATATTTCTTAGCTGTTGTTAGTTGCTGTCATGTCGATTCGGATTCATGGTGACCCCATATGTGCAGAGTAGAACTGCTGTATAAAGTTTTCAAGGTTGTGACCTTTCAGGAACAGATTGCCAGGCCTGTCTTTCAAAGCACCTCTGGGTGGGTGTGAACTGCCAACCTTTCAGCCAGTAATGCAGTGCTTAATGCTTGCACCAATAAATTCCACATGGAAAGACTTAAACTTGAAAAAGGCGAATGTCTTTTAAGATAGAAACAGTGCTGAAGCTGATTGCACAATAGAGTTTTGTGGGTTGGATTTTGTCCCTCTGAAAAACATATTCAAGTCTTAAACTTTGTTATCTGTGAATATGGCCTCATTTGGAAATAATTTCTTTGCAGATATAAGCAACTTACAATGAGGTCTGTGATGATTAATGTCATGTGTCAACTTGACCAGACCATGATTCTCAGTATTATGTAATCATCCTCCATTCTATGATTTGATGTAATTATCCTTCTTTTTGCGATTCCCCATAAGTAATACAATGTAATCAACTCCATGATGTGATCTGATGTAATCAGCCTATCAGTTGTAAGGAAAGTTTCCTTGGGGGTGTGTCCTACACACCATATATATATACATATATATATATATATATATATAGGTGTTCTGGCAAAGTTGGTTTACTTGCTCTAGATCCTGTTTCCAGCTTGTCATCATTAGAGCTTTGATTCTTGGGATTTGAGCCAGCAGCTTGTCATCTGACCTTCCAAATTTGGGACACACCACCTACCGCAGCCCTATGGGCCAGCAGCCTGAGATCTGACCTGCCAATTCTTAGTTTGTACGCCTCTGCAATCACTGAGTCAGGAAAATCTTCCAGCAGACACCTGACTCGTGAACTTTGGAATTGCAAGCCTACACAACTGCTTGAGCCATTTCCTTGAGATAAATCTCTACTAGCTCTCTCTATATATATACGCTTTGCTTGTTTTGCTTATCTAGAGAATCTATCCAAAGTCATTTGGTACTGAGAATGGTTCTAGAGAAACAAAAACACAAGGATGAGTTTTCTAAATTGGGTCACAAGTCTAACTTGACTTAAAGTGAAAAACAGTTGCCAATGAGTCAACTCCTACTCATGGTAACACCAATGTGTCAGTCAGAGCAGAACTGTGCTCCACAGGATTTTCAATGGCTGGTTTTTCAAAAGTAGATTGCCAGACCTTTCTTCCAAGGCACCTCTGGGTGGACTTGAACTGCCACTCTCTCAGTTTGCAGTTGAGCACATTAACCATTTGCACCACCAGTTTAACTCTTGGTTATTTTTCTTTTTAGAAACGTTGTGTTTGCCTTAAGTCTCTGAGAATTTAAAAAGCTCTGTTTCTGTGCCCTGCTCTAATTGTTCCATATGCTCTATCTCCTTGAGAGTAAGGTTTTCCAACTGTTGAATTTGATATCTCTTGTGGTTTTGAATTTTCTCCATATTTTGTGGTTTTGGTTCTGTGCTTATCTTGGGGCTATCTTCTTCGCTGCTTCCCGTATTTGTGCTGGGAGAGAGGAATGAAAGAGCACTCTGCAGTAAGAGCTTCTATGTCCCAAGCACTATATCGGTTCAACACTTCCAAGAGCAAAAGTGAATGGTATAGGGAGCAAAGAAGCCTATGAGTGTTTACACTGTGCAAATGTTTGGGATTCGGGTGTCATGAAAAAAGAAGATGGTAAGAAAACCAAAGAAAGGTGAAAGAATGCAGACATATAGGATCCTCTCTGGAGTATATACCTACGGAGATTAGTCAAAGTAATAGGACATCCTGATGCCTACCCAGACAATGGAACAGAAAACACACATGTGATTTTTAGGGACATGGTTAAATACTTGGCTGCTTTGTGGGAGAAAGACATGGTGATATACCTCCATAAAAATTACCGCCAAGAAAACCCTATGGGGCAATTTTACTGTGTCACATGGGGTTGCTGTGAATCAGCAATCAACTGGAAGGCACTTAAAAACAACAACAAGAACAATTCCTCTAAAGAAAAGCAGAATTAGCTTCGTTGAGAGGGAAGCCAAATATGATACCAGTTCTGTAAGGGTAAAGTCAGTGCTGTTGTGAACAAAGCTCTTTGAGAGCATGACTGCATCTGGCTCATTAAGATCTCAACTGAATAGCCCTCCCAGCCTCATCAGTGCCCATAACCATACCCATCGTTCCCATCTTCCCTCCTATAGAATCAAAGAAAGGATTCCAGAATAATCATGATAAATTTCAAACTTACATAGTGCTGACTTCTACTGAGGCACTGTGCCCTGTGCTTTATATACATTATCTCTTTGAATTTACACAGCATCTCTGTGAATTAGGTATGATATGATACCCATTTTTTAATGGATAAAACCAAAATACATAGATACTATGTAGCTCTCCCAAGGTCCAACAGAACAGTGATTTAAACCTAGGCAATTCTGCTTCACTATACAATCCTACGCCATCCCAGACAAATGTGGTGCTTGACAGAATAGAAGCTGATACAGGAGAAATTAAGTATTTTTCCCCAGGGTGTACTGATAACAAAGTGGCAGAGACCAGGTTAGAAAGTGTCTTCAGTTTTGACCTCTAACCCTAAGTTTTTAACAGAATTGGCCAAAAGTGATACAAACCAAAAAGTGAAGGGGATTTAGAAATTAAGGCCTTACAACACAAAACATAGTTAAAGAAAGGAGGGCCCATGAAAGGTGTTCATGGTGTAGTGTATTTGAGTGAGCTCAAATACAGAATTCTATGCTTTTTGTTCTTTTATCCCTTTATGGACTTTCAGTCTCTTCAGGCTCACTCATGAAGTTACAGCTCTTCAGAGAAGGTAAGAAATGCTACCAAGTATAGCAGATACTGG
Organism: Loxodonta africana; assembly: GCF_030014295.1. Classification (NCBI taxonomy): domain Eukaryota; kingdom Metazoa; phylum Chordata; class Mammalia; order Proboscidea; family Elephantidae; genus Loxodonta; species Loxodonta africana. The sequence continues at coordinate 87,621,131 of NC_087346.1, forward strand.
AGCCACCTATATTAGCAGAAGTCACAATCAGCATTCTGTGTTTATTTCCTGACAAAGGTCAGCATATCAAATAAGATACTGTATAGCCAGGTAACATGAAGTTAACCCCAGACCCGGCTCTTTGTTTCATTTCGCCAGCCAAAAAGCCAGTGCCGTCAAGTCTATCCCGACCCATAGCGACCCTATATGTGTGTTCTTAGAACGTACAAAACCTTATAGGGTCTCACAGATCTCAAGTTACTCTTTATATAAACTTTGGACACTTAAATAATGATTATCTAGAATACCCCTTAATTTGATTACAGTCGAAAGGAAAACATTGTTACTACATCTTTTAAAAGAAAAATATACATTTTATTTCATGCAAGTAATCATTTGCTCTGTACTTGAAATGACAAAACAATCATTTTAGAAAAGCCTCCCTTTGATATGTTTTCATCTTATCCAGCTTCATAAGTCAAAATTCTCAAAAATATTAAGAATATAACTTCTTCTAAAGCAGTAAATGATGGCAATCATTTGCAAAAGCAATTTGGGTAAAAAACTAGAAGGTAGGTGAATAAAACCAGCTGAAAAATCATGTAAGGACTTGTTCAGCTATGAAATAATGAGTTTTAAGGATGTGACTCTAAAAAGTTGGTTATATGGTATTTTCACTTAGTCGATGTATAAAAAAGAGCCCTAGTAGCACAGTGATTAGGAGCTCAGGTGCTAACCTAAAGAGGTTGGTGGTTCAAACCCACTAGCCACTTTAAGGGAGAAATACGTGGTATCGCAGCCTAAGAAACCTGCTGGGGCAGTTCTACACTGTGCTATAGGGTTGTTAAGAGTTGGAGTGAGCTGATGGCAAAGGCTGTTTTTTTTTTTTTTTTTTCAGTTGAGATAGGTACAAAGAAATATACACTTTCTAAAATATAAACCATTAATCATTCTTTTTTTCAAAACTTACACCAAGCAATGTATTTACCATGGATCCTTGTCCAATCAGACACTTCCTCAGGCTGATACTGGATGGAGATGAAATAAGGGCCAGTATTTGCAATGCTGCAGAGTTCAGGAAGGGAGGAATGATGGGCTAAAGGTCAGGGGTAATAAAGGACAAATTACATACTAATAGAAATTATCATTTTTACTTTTTGATGCGGCAGCTTATGAGGTCGAAGGCCAAAGGCAAACTCCCTAAGACAACTTTTTTTCTTTTGGAGGAAATAGAAATCACAGGCAGAGGTATGGGCAGTAGAAACAACAACACGCCTTTCCCAAAACTACTAAAGGGAAGAAAAACCCAACTTGCATCTCCACCTGCTTCTTCACCCACTTCAGCATAAAGAAAAGGGACGGTCTCACACCTCTAGCCCGTTAACTCTAATGGTGACCAGGAATGGGTCGCCCTTCCTGTATTTTTGTGAATCAGAGTATGTGTGTTGGTCTGGTTCCCAGCAAAGCAACTTCTTATTCTCTTTCACCGCCTAGAAAGGGATGGTGTGAGTATGTGTGTGTGCAGGCAGCAGACTTTGATGTTTCCTTCTCCAGGGGTAGGATAGAGGCCAATGGCTTATACAAAAAACTGTTCTCAAACAGGTATTGTTTCTTCCGCAGGTAAGAAAATAAGGCACTCCTGTAGCACCACAAAGGTCCCGGGATGGCAGAAATGGTTTGAGCTCAGTGACTAATCAGAAGATTGGTGGTTCAAACTCACCTAAGTGGCACTTTGAAATGTCTGACAATCTGCTTCCATAAACATTACAGCCAAGAATACCCTGTGGAGCTCAGTTTTACTTTGTAACACATGGGATGGTTGTGAGTCAGAGCTGACTCCATGGCAATGGATTTTTTGTTGGTTTTTTGTTTGTTTGTTTTTGATAGCACCCAAGGCTACTACAATTTTGGTGCAAAGCCTACCACTGTCTATTATTCAGTAAGGAAAAAAGAGAACACCTACCCATGCCTTCAGCCCCAAGAACCTTGCCTTACCTAAACAAAAAACCTCCCTTCCTTGAGGAAGAAAACACCAACGTTTTTGGTAGATGGTGGTTATATATGAAGGGGCCCTAGTGGCACAGTGGTTAAAGTGCTCGGCTGCTAACCCAAAGATCAGTGAATCGAAGCCACAAGCTGCTCCATGGGAAAAAGGTGTGGCAGTCTGATTCCATAAAGCTTTACAGTCATGGAAACCTTATGGGGCAGTTCTACTGGGTCTTATAGGGTCACTCTGAGTTGGAGTTGACTCAGTGGCAGTGAGTTTCGTTTGGTTATACATGAGACTTTAGTATTCATGCTCATTTTGGCATTAGTAGTGTTACTCAGTGAATAAGTTGGAGAACCTGAATTTGAACTCAGATGTGTTTTCCTGACAATGAAGTTCATGATATCACCACTTTACATGTTCCTGTTGAAGGCTGATCACCTGGACTTTGGTTCAGGTAGTGATTATGAATTATGAGATTGTGAGATTAATTGTGTGCTAGCTAGTGCTTATCAGGGAAGGAGTCCTGGTGCTGCAATGGTTAAGCACTTGACTGCTAATCGAAAGGTTGGCAGTTTGAACCCACTCAGCCACTCTGGGGGAAAAGGCCTGGCAAAATACTTCATAAAGATTATAGCCTAGGAAACACTTGGGGCAGTTCTACTCTGTCACAGGGGTCACTGTGAGTCAAAATTGAGTCGATAGCATCTAACAGCTCTTGTCAGGCACACCTGACTAAATAAAATTCATCTGTTTTCTATATTTACGACTAAAAATGCCTATTAATATATCTTATTAACATAAAGCTCAAAGCTTTTCATGTATCACATCTTAACTGAGTGCATTCTAAGGGCTCAACTCAGTGCTAGCCTAGACCACCAGCAGGTACAGTTGTACATGTTGTACACTTTACAATCCCAAGAGGTGCCATTCGCACAAGTTACAGCAAAAAAAAAAAAAACTCAGTGTCTCTAAGTGGAACCTTTCAAGGCATTAACTTTATGAAAAAGAATAAGTCAAAGCTGTTGCCATCAAGGGATTTTGAATTAGTTTTGAGCAAGAAGATTTCTTTGCTTATGAAGATACCTAAGGAAGAAATATCCAGCTTCTGTTCACCAACTTTTGGATATTTCCATTTAATTCCTTATATCAAGAATTTTGATTTCTTTCAGATATAACTTTATCCAGTCATGTCCCCTCACTGTTAGCATCTTTTTTCTTAGTTCTAGAGGTATTCTAGAATGTCATTTCAGGTAGGGGACTTCTCCAAATCTGAAGAGGGAAGTAAGGGGAAAAAAAAAATCACACAGCCCAGACCCTCTGCACAAGAAAATCATACTGGCATTAATGTAATGGATTCCAGTGGTCTCCAGATCTGTGTGTCTGATGGGTTTATAAGGATTATGGCTCCCCTATGTCATTGTTTTTCATTGCAATTGAGTCTGTTCATAGCAACCTTAAGTATAACAAAACAAAACACTGCCCTTTCCTACGCTGTTTTCATGATCTGATTTCATGATTTGAGTTCTTGTTTCAGCTATTGTGTCAATGGCCCCGCATAACCACGTTGAAATACAGCTACGCCAGGTTCACTTAAATATTTTTTCCTCTGTAGTCTCTCTCTACCCCCACACAAATAAAAAAATAAAAACAAAATAATACTGGCTGACAAAATTAGAACTCTGTTGGCAATGCCTTTTAAAAACACAGACATGATTTAAAAACTTTCCTAAAAATTTCCAGGTGAAACCAACAGTCTAAGTGGATGTACTAGCTGTCCCCTTGGCTTTCTGACTTCCACAGGCCTGCACAGATATAATCCCCTGGCCTAGGGCTTGTGGTTGTAGTTGTACCTCAATTTGAGACATGTGCCCTTGGCAAAAGGATTGATTCCAGCAATTGGGCCCTAAGAGAATCTAACAGGATCCTGAGGTAGTGGGACTGGAGGGTAGGGGGTGTTTTCTGGGCTAGCTCTTCTCCTCCCACCCTCCTGTAGCATCTTTACTCCAAGACCACGTATATGTAACTCCTCATACAACAAGCCAAGAGGTTGTGAAAATGATTAGGCTGACAGAGCACCGACCCTGCAAGTTCTTTCCAATATGCACTTCTCTCAGATCCTCTGAAACTTGTGGAAATCCTAAAGTAAAGAAATCTGTGGCTGCCACCCTAATCCGTTTCCTTCTCAGAGTTTTCTGGCTCTACCAGGTGCTAAAACAGTAGGGCCTGACTCTGTGTATGTGAGTGTGCGTTTCAAACTTTTTATATCTTAACTGTAGGATACCAAAATTTTTATATCTAACTGTAAAGTTATTAACTACAAAGTTCAGATCTAATGCTTAACTTGTTTTTTCCCAGCCCAGGAACAAGCCCATCTGAATACCCATTGTCCTGCCCTTCTGGTATTAGTGCTGGTTCCTGGGTTCCTTTTAGCTGCAACACTAATGACTGAAAATAAAAACTGAAGAAGGGAATTAAGCTGTGAAGTGAAATTAGTTTTTGTTTTTGTTTTTTTAATCCGTTTTCTGGAAGTTGCTGTCTTGCATCCACAGAGTATTATACTTCTTATAATCATGTCTGTGTTGAAAAAATGTTTGTAATTTAAATGTCTTTTGCATTGTTATAATTTTACCACATTATTCTTTATACTGTACACAATCTCTCAGACTTTCAATAATTCCTTTTACTTTGTCTCAGTTCAAAGGAAGTCTTTAGGATTGGGGGTCTTAAGAAAGTGTAAGCTACATAAGGAAAGAAGGACACTATTATGAGTCCTCACTTTTCTGATTCTATCCTCCCTCTACCCCTACATAAGCACGTACACACGCACAGACACACACACACAGGCACACGCAAACACACGTACAGTGCGTGCAATAGCACGCAACACCCTAAGGCACTTTCCAGAATGTAGAATATCTTACTACGTGTATTTTAGTAGCTGGGCTCCAAACTGGGCCAGATAGAGCTGGACATCATCGGAGTGGGACAAATGGAAGAAATAGCCTTTTCACATTAAAAGAAACATTCAGTTTTAATGTCAGATGACTCAGTTAATTCTTCCTAAGAGAGGTATTGTTTATCATTTTTATCTTCTATTTCATTAACCTTCTTTAAAGTCAATTTTAGACATTTTAAATTTCAGCCTGTGGTTCATTGGCTTAGCCACAACTTGGATGGGGAACTCAAGATGTTATATAAACTAAAATTTGTAACCATATAAAATTGTTTCTTTCCTATGTAGTTTTAAAGGCTTTTATGCACTAATCTTTATATTTTCAGGTGAATATAATTGTTAAATCATGTTTCAGTGTATCTGGAACATTGATTATCTTAAGTCCTTCATCCCATCCCCACCCCGTAGCCCTCTACTCATAGACTTCTACAGTCATCATTACACACTGGTTACAAGGAGAAATGCTAATTTAGGACTAATACCCTGCTTATTCCTGAATTGGTTACATCCACTTACCTGATAGAACTAGTCTGTATTTATAAGCAGCTGCATTATTTTCATTTTGTTTCTCACTCCATCGCTCTCTGATGACATTTTTCTAGCATGAGGAACTTGAGATTTTTACAAGATGTTTTCTTAAGGAAAAATTTTCTTACAAACTATAAACTCTTTTACTTGAATAAGATAAATTATGGACATTTTTTGACTTTGGGTCTGGCCCACAGTGGATTTTCCCTATGACCAAATGAGTAGAGTTGGGCAAACTGAGGCCCATTCCACTATTGCCAGTCACTTGCTCTGTGTCTTTGAATAGACATTCACCTTCTGAACCTTAATCCCAATCTACAAAATGAAAGTAAGATTTATTTATTTTCAGGGTTGGCAATGATTAGCTTATTGGTCCAGTTGTGAGGATTTTTGTTTTCTTTATGTTGAGGTGCAGTCCATACTGAAGGCTGTGGTCTTTGATCTTCATGAGTAAGTGCTTCAAGTCCTCTTCACTTTCAGGAAGCAAGGCTGTGTCATCTGCGTAATGCAGGCTGTTAGTGACTCTTCCTCCAATGCTGAAGCCCTGATCTTCTTCAAATAGTCCAGATCTTGGATTATTTGCTGAACATACAGGTTGAATAGGTATGGTGAAAGGACACAATCCTAATCCACACCTTTCCTGACTTTAAACCATGCAGTATGCTCTTGTTCTGTTCGAAAAACTCCGTCTTGGTTTATGCACAGGTTCCTAATGAGCACAATTAAGTATTCTGGAATTCCCATTCTTCACAATGTTAGTCATAATTTCTTATGATCCACTGAGTAGAATGCCTTTGCATAGTCAATAAAACACAGGTAAACATTTTTCTGGTATTCCCTGCTTTCAATCAGAATCCATCTGATATCAGCTATGATATCCCTAGTTCCATGTTCTCATCTGTATACAGCCTGAATTTCTTGAAGTTTCCTTTTGATATGCTGCAGTAGCTGCTTTTGAATGATCTTCAGCAAAATTTTATTTTCATGTGATATTAATGATACTGTTCAACAATATCCACTTTATGGTGGGACCACTTTTCTTGGGAATGGGCATAAATATAGATCTCTTCCAGTCAGTTGGCCAGGGAGCTGTCTTCCACATTTCTTGGTATAGACTTAATGAGTACTTTCAACACTGCTTCCATTTGTTTGAAACATCTCAAATGGCATTTCATCAATTCCTGGAGCCTTGTTTTTCTCCAATGCCTTCAGTGCAGCTTGGAATTCTTCCTTCAGTACCATTGGTTCCTGCTCATATGGTACCTCCTGAAAAGGTTTAACGTCAACCAATTCCTTTTGTTATACAGACTCTGCGTATTCCTTTCATCTTCTGTTGGTGCTTCCTGAATCATGTAATACTTTTCCTATAAAACCCTTCAATATTACAACTCAAGGCTTGATTTTTTTTCTTTAGTTCTTCCAGCTTGAGAAATGCTCAGCGTGTTCTTCTGTTTTGGTTTTCCATCCCTAATAATTAGGGAAATGAAAATTAAGACAATAAACTAATTTGGCACAGATTTGTGAAACAAGAATCTGATAAAACTATGTTTGAAGGAGTATAACATGGAATAAACAATCCAAATGAAATTGGTTTGACCCAGTAATTCTACATGTAGGAACTTGTGCTGCAGAAATACTTGAACATGAGTATATATGAGATGTATGGCAAGATGCTCCCTACAGTACCTAAAGTGGTGTCAATCAGAGGGCACACTTATCTATAATGAAAGGGATAAAGTATATAGTCCTTAAAGAGAATAGGCAGGTTGGCTACAGACAGTATTGCTGAATGTTGTCTAGGTCACATTGCTTTGTAAAAAAGAGTTTCAGAAATATTTTAAATAACTCTGTGATAATCTTTTCTTTGAAAAAAATGAAATGTATGTAAACTTGTGTAAACATATAGAAATTAAAAAAAAAAAAACCCACTGCTGTCGAGTCGATTCCGATGCATAGCGACCCTATAGGACAGAGTAGAACTGCCCCATAGAGTTTCCAGGGAGCACCTTGAGGATTTGAACTGTCGACTTCTTGGAGAGCAGCCATAGCACTTAATCACTACGCCACCAGGGTTTCCATAGAAATTCAAGGGATCCAGAATGGCCAATACAACCTTGAAAACACAAATGCAAAAGAGTTTCATTCTCTACTTTCAAAACCTACAAATCTCCAGTTATTAATCAAGACGATGTGGTACAGGCATACAGACAGATGTACAGATTATGAACTAGAATAGAGAATGCAGAAACACAGCCACACTTTTATGGTCAATTGTTTTTTCAACAAGAGTACCAGAATAATTCAATTGTGGAAAGAACAGTCTTTTTAACAAGGGGGTTTAGAAAAACTGAATATCCACTTGCAAAATAATGAAGCTGGACTGCCTATCTCAACCCATATATCAAAATTAAGCAAGTTGCTTCAAAGAGTAAAATCAAGAAAGTGAAAACAAGCCCCTTCAAAATGGGGGAAAATATTTGCAAATCATATATCTGATACAGGACTTGTGACAAGAATATATAACGAATTTGTACAACTCAATAATAAAGACAAATAGCCCAAAGAAAAAATGGACAAATAATCTGACTAGACATTTCTCCAAAGAAAGCGTACAAGTGGACAATGAGCACATGAAAGAGAATCAATACCATGCACCATCGAAGATGCATAAGTAAAATCACTAGGAAATACAACTTCACACTCACCTAGTTGACTATAATCAAGACAAATAATGGAAAGGTTCTCAAGAAAGTGGAGAACCTAAGTTGATGGTGGTGAATTAATCTGGGTAGAGATAGCAAGAGTGATAACACAATGTAAAGAATGTAACCAAGATCACTGAACTGTACATGTATAAGTAGTGAATGTGTGTATGATTTGCTGTGTCTATATTTTTGCCGGAAGCCCTGGTGGTGAGGTGGAAAAATAAATATTTTAAAAAGAATTAGGGGGGAAAAAAAAAAAGAATGTGGAGAAAATGGAACTTTCATGCATGAACACATGTGGAGAGAGAGGATGTAAGAGTGAGGGGTGATGGGTAAGGGTCACAGGATTTCTTTGTGGAGTGATTAAAATGTTCTAACATTAATCATGGTGATAGTTGTTCAACTCTGTGCATGCACTAACAACCATAGAATGGTACACGTTAAATTGAAGAATTGTTTGCTTTGTGAATTATATGTCAATAAAGATTAAGAAAAAAAAATTTTTTTTCTTAAAGATTTTACCAGACACAAAAAGCCTTGAATCATGATTTTCAAAAAAAATGTTGATGCAAATGTGTACGCACTTTGTCTTTAGTTTTTGTGTCAAAGAGATTGCAATCACAAGTGGCCTCACACTCACCAATGTTCTTAACACTATTCTAAAATCTATTATATAACACAGGTGAACTCTGAAATATTAGCTCTTCGATTCTTAGTTGTGTAACAATACTGATGATAAAAGGGATATTAAGTACGCTCAGGCAACCATAAGGTCATCTACACTTTGCTTTTTCCACTTGGCATCCACATGCTCTGACTATTAGTATAATGTATTTACTTTGTTGTGTACAAGTTATATTTTAACTCTTTGATAGATTTCCCCCAGGATATAAGTATGAGCAGTGGCATAAGGGAAGAGATTTTTGAAAGAAAGATATTCCTTTAACCAAGATGTCTATGAAATGGATTTCAGTTCTTCTGCTGATACAACTGAGTTGTTGCTTTAGCTGTGGAACTTGTGGGAAAGTGCTGGTGTGGCCACCAGAATATAGCCATTGGATGAATATGAAGACAATAGTGGATGAGCTTATTCAGAGGGGTCATGAGGTGACTGTTCTAACACCTTCAGCTTCCGTTCTTATTGATCCCAACAAACCATCTGCTATTAAATTTGAGGTTTATCCTACATCTCTTACTGAAGATGAGTTTGAGTATGTTTTCATGAAGTTGGTCAGGAGATGGACAAATGAAGTGCCGAAAGATACATTTTGGACATGTTTTTCAGTATTACAAGAAATCCTTTCAGAGTTTTCTGACTTTATGGAAAGACTTTGTAAAGATGTAGTTTTTAACAAGAAATTTATGATGAAACTACAAGAATCAAGGTTTGATGTCATTCTTACAGATGCTGTTTTCCCTTGTGGTGAGCTGTTGGCCGAGCTACTTAACATACCCTTTGTGTATACTGTCCGTTTCACTACTGGCTATACAGTTGAAAAGTATAATGGAGGACTTTTAACCCCTCCTTCTTACGTACCTATTGTTATGTCAGAATTACCTGATCGAATGACATTCATGGAGAGGGTAAAAAATATGATATATGTGCTTTATTTTGATTTTTGGTTCCAGTTCTTTAATGAGAAGAAGTGGGATCAGTTTTACAGTGAAGTACTAGGTAAGTTATATTTTTAGTTGGTAGAAGGAAGTCCTAACTTTTCTTGTGTCTTTGAAGGTGACTTTGTGTAAAAAAAAAGGCAGAGGAAACTTTTTTTTTTATAAGTAAAAGATGAAATGAAAAAAATGAAATGATCTATCTATCTCATGAATGTTATAGAGAGGCTTCTATTACAGAATCAGAAGAACCCGGTAGCTAATCACTAGGACAGGGGACTCCCGAGAATAAGAAACCCCCAAATGAAGACACTTGGAATTTCTTTAATCAATTACATATCCATTTTATTGTAGTTTTTATCTTCTAAAAAGGTCATTGTATATCTCCATGAATGTCTGGATGAACATAGACATGCAGATTGAAGAGTGATACATATTTCTAGAATAACTATGTATGTAGCGTTGGGAAAAATACTGTGTAGCAGTTTTGTTATTTATTTAATAGAATATTTTTCCATAGTAACTTCTCTGGATTCCTTCTCAGTTGAAAGATATACTGGCTTTATGCCAGATTCAAAAATTGTAATTTGTATCTACAATATTTTATTAATCTGCTAGCCAAATAGCCATAATCAAAATAATACAATTCTACATAGCTTGTGCTTAGTGGACCCTGAGATTTCTAATGATTCCACATTTCTTCACTAAGTGCTTACAAATCACCTGTCTCACAGGTCTACAATGTTGTGGAGGGATTGACATAAAAGTTATTAGTCTGAATTTTTTGTAAACTATGTCTCTCTGTTTAAAAAAATCCACAGTGAGCACATTTATCTCCATAATTTTTTGAAAATTTACAGCATTTACTTTCATGTAGTTTTATTAAATAATGAAATATTATTCAGCTCCTCACTTGAACTGAATACTGTAGTTGGTACAAGGGATTGAGCCATACTCACAAAAACCTCAAATTTCAGTTGGGAAACTGAATGTCAAAAATTGGCTTGCTAATTGGTAGAAACTAGACTGGGTACTTCCGGGAAAGGTGTTTCCATGGCTCTGGCAGGCTTAATTGACTGGGGAGTACAAATCCCAGTTGTTTGCATTGGTGGATCTGTTACTTTTGCAACTTTAGATAATGTAAATGCATAATTAATGCTACAGTGGCTTAGATTTAATAACTGTTTATGATGGTGGAAGTATTGATGTGACATTAGAGATGTAAGGCTCCTCTCACCCTTTTAAACATCTTTAGCCAACTATTGCAAGCTTCTCTCAGTAGATTACTTAGATGATCAGATATCAGTTTTTTCAAGTTGCCTCTACTTTTTGTTTTCTCTTTTCTTTGCAGGAAGACCAACTACATTTTCTGAGACAAGGGGGAAAGCTGAAATATGGCTTGTCCGAAACTATTGGGATTTTCAATTTCCGCGCCCTTTCTTGCCACATTTTCACTTTGTTGGTGGGCTCCACTGCAAACCTGCCAATCCCTTGCCTAAGGTAAACTTACTATAGTTGGTTTAGTATTTTCAAATGAAATCATTCTACTTTCTTCATTTAGAATGTTTGACTAAGTAAGAAAGATGTGGGATGTGTGCTAAAGTGACCTACAAATTAGAAATCTGTATATTTCCATGCCAACCCAAGTGTCTGAATATCATTATCATGATAGAATAAATGGGATACCTGTGAGACTTTGAGAATAGTGTGATAAATTAAAGCCTCCATTATCAGCACATAAGAAAGTATCAGTCATTCATTCAGAGATTATTTTTAGAGTGACTACCATATTCTGGATAAATTACTCGTGGTTGCATACACAGAGAAACTAAATAGACATGGTCCCTGCACCCTCCCATACCCCACCTCACACACACACATCTTATATTCTAGTTGGAAAAATAGAACAGATGGTAAACATACAGTGTGAAAAGTATTATAATAAGGAAAGACCACAGTGCTAAGGGAACACCCAGCAGGGATCATGGAAAGTAACCCACAGTCATTGATAATTAAGTTGAAGGGTGTGCAGGAATAGGTAGAGAAGGTGGGGGAAAGAGAAAGACAAAATGAAAGCAGGTATAGTAGTAATGGCGGTCCCCAAGATCTCCTAGTGACCAGGAAGAGGAGGTGTAAAGAGGCAGATGATATGGGGGAAGTTTAGTTGGATCCAGAAGGAGTTTGAAACATCTATTAAGAGCATTGGGGAGCCAGGGGAAAGAATGAAGCAAGAGAGAGATACGAGCAGATTTCTTTCACAAAAGAACCCTCAAGATGCAGTTACTGGATTGGATTGTGAAGGAGCAAGACTAGAATGGTGGATCTCTAAGGAGATTGTTTCAGGAGATCAGGCACAGATGATGGGAAACTAGACTAAAATGGTCATAGAATGAACACTGTTCCGGTAAGACTACCAACCTTATACGAGTGTTGTAAGAAAAATATTAGTTAATACATGAAAAACACTCCCAATGCCTCTGGCACAAAGAAAGTAATCCAAAAGTAGTATTAGCTACTATAATTATTGCTACTTTTGGCACTATTACTAATACTATTAATCATTTCATATGTGTCAGGCACTTTAAATACAAAAGAAAAAAATTTTTTTTTTTTTACTTTAGGTATACTTCTCATTAAATAAGAATTGGTTTTCAAGTAGATCAAAATTATATTCTCTAGCAAAGTCCTAAAGAACCGATATCCAGTGAAGTTTTTAAAAGTGCTTGTATACATTTTAGCAAAGAGATGAGCAGGTCAAAATGCTTAAATTTTGTTGTAAGAATTTAGGCTCTTCATCTGTTTTATAGCTAAGGGGCAGACCATTCCTAACCATTATAAACTGGTGAATATAAATGGGTGCTCCCAACAATATTCGCAGCCAACGCCATGTGTACTTTCTTGCAGCCTTAGTTTACAGCATTGAAACCATTCATTATTTGAAGCCTCACAGTTTTACATCTTTGAGAATAAAAGGGATGGTTTAGCCTATCAGAGGAAGTGTTTTCTACCATATACCAACCCTGCAGGAAATCACAGTAAAACTCCCTTGAGTATAAAAAAAAACTGAACTCACTCCACGGGATTTCCCAGGATGGGCTGGTGGATTCCAACTGCTGATCTTTTGTGTAGCAGCCATACATTTAACCATTGCAGCACCACAGCTCCCCTTTGAGTATATTTGTATCTATAGCATAGCTGCCTGATAGAATGAACACAGAAAATATATCCTGTGCATATAATGAATCCAAAAAAATTCTGTACACATAATCAAGACTAAAGAATTTCTACCACTTATACCTGAAAATTTCCCTTAGTCTGAACTTACAAAATAATTCTGTCAGCACATAGGATAATATTCCTTACGAAGGACAGCAAGAATCTATTTTAAATTACTACTACACCTTTTAGATATAAATGAAGAGCAAGCATTGTTTATGGCACTAGTATATAATTTATTAAAAGATCTGTTTTGTCTCTCTTCTTATTGGCAGCAACATAAAACTGAAATCCTCTTCAAGGATTAAAACTCAATAGTTACTCTGAGTGTAAAATTATATATATATAATGTCTTTCAAAGCGTGTAAATGCTGCGGTTAGATTAATGACTGTCTCTGCAATGTAACCTTATCCATGAAAGATTTTCCCATTCACATTAAAGGAAAATGACAGTCTTAGTACGAGGAGGAAAGAGAGGAGGGAAGAGAGGATGAATAGTAGTATAATAGTTAAAAGAAATAATATATTTACAGTTGTCATTTACATTGCAGAAACAAGATTTGAATCCAAGTCAATGATGTGAAGACTTTTCTCCATTATTATAAAAAGTGATTGTTCCCCCAATATTACTTGCTTTTCCATTAATTAGTAGACTCTCAGATTATTTGACTTTTTTTAAGAAAAGAAAGCATTTGGCAAAGCACATCAAAAGATTTAAAAATAATTATAACCTTTGACGTCATTATATACTTACACGAACCTACACAATCAAAAAAATAAGTAGTACAAAATCAATCTTTATGGCAGTGTTATTTATAAAAGTAAATAGTGACAGTAATTGAAATTCCAACATTTATGAGAGGTTAAATAACTTATGTGTATCTACACTACTGCAATTATTTCATCAAAAAATGCTTGATTACACAAAATCAATCATTATGTAAGATTAGTTGGAAACCAAGAGGCAAATTGTTAAAAAATTTACAATACCAAATTTATTGTAGAAAAAAGGTATATACAGTGGATTACAGTTTTCTAAATATATGTCGTATATAAACATCAGAAACCCTAGTGGCATAATGGTTAAGAGCTATGGCTGCTAACCAGAAGACTGGCAGTTTGAATCCACTAGGTGCTCCTTTTAAATTCTATGGGACATTTCTACACTGTCCTATATAGTCGCTATGAGTGGAATTGGCTTTACAGCAACAGGTTTTTTTTAATTTACGTTTCTGCATACGGGTAATATAAGCACTAGAATGAATGGGTACAGTGTTTAAACACTTCCAGGATGGAATTTATGGGTGAAACTTACTTTCTCTTTTACATTTTTCATACTTATCCAAAATTTTTTACAATGTGCTTCTATTATTATCATTAAGATGTCACAGAATTTGGAATGAACCAGTCCAAGTAAGCGACTAATCTATAAAAAAAAGTTGTATTGCTACAAAACTATCAGGGTCAGTCTTGTACAGCAAAGGGAGCACAAGTCAGAATAATTCTTAAACAATTCCAGATGAACATGTCTTCACCAGAAACTCTATATAGTTCCAAGTGAGCTTCTCAAGAGAGTGACCACATCCCTCCTGGAGAGAGGCCAGGTGGGCCTCTCCCATTGGGGAGAGAATGCTCTCCCCAGCACACAGTGAGATGATAATGAAGACCTCTTTTATCCACAGTTCTGCACAGCACATTCCACGGGTACATCAGTTTCATAATACAATTTTAGGACAAGAAATATCACAACTAAGAAGCCTTTCTTAGAAATATGGACATTCAGATATGTAATTACAAATGTGTATTTATGGGTTATAAATGGAAATTTTATGACACAGAAATTCTAAACTCAAAAGTTTTTTTGAATGTTAGAGAATCTTAACCTCTGGACATTAAACGGTATATTAGAGGAATATCTGGGAAACTATGAGAAAGTTTAAGGTGTGACATAAAGGATTATGTAACTGGGAGAAATATACAACCACCCCCACCATAACTAACTTTTCCTTAGTGTTCCTAGTCATGAAGTAAAATTCTAATGACTCCCAACCAAAAGAACTCATCAGAAAACCTTCTGGAATAAACACATGTGATTTGGTAGAACTGTAACCAAACAGGTGCAGTCTAGTTGATTCCAACTCATGGTGACCTCATGTGTATCAGAGTAGAACTGTGCGCCATACAGTTTTCATTGATTGATTTTTCAAAAATAGATCACCATGACTTTCTTTTGGGGCACCTCTAGATGGACTTGAACTTCCAAACTTTGGTTGGCAGCCAAGCACAGCAATTATTTGTACTGATCTGGTACTCCAGTAGAAAGAGAACTAAAGCTGAGTTAAGATCCTGCTATTGTGTTTCCTTCCTAGAATATATACTAGTAATTAATAACTGTAAATGAAGAGGGAGTGTCCTTCTCACTACTGCGTAACTGCTTAATTTCATTTCTTGCTTATATCACACCCGCATTCCCCCACACACATTTACACAATTATACATACTGAAGGCCATAGATCTCATATCACGCATCTCCTTCCAAAGGAACTGACTGATTAGTGCTGTAAAAAAGCAGCCACTATTCTAATAATTTGTCACTATCAATGAAAATCCCTGGGTGGCACAAATGGTTCAACCTTATGTACCAGTCAAAAGATTTGCAGTTCCAATGTACTCAATGGCACCACGGAAGAACGGCCTGGAGATAAGTGTCCTTAAATATTACAATGGAAAAGGAAACTGTGGAGATTTGCTCATGAGTCAGAACTGATTCTACAGCAGTGGGCTTGGGTTTGGTTGTCAGTTCTTGATTTTTCCTCTTAAGTTGTTTGTGGCCAAATCTTTAAATACTGTTCAATATTTTGTTGCTATTTCATGATGAAGCAAATGTTGTCTTCACAGGAAATAGAAGAGTTTGTCCAGAGCTCTGGAAAACACGGTGTGGTGGTGTTTACTCTTGGGTCAATGGTCAGTAACCTCACAGAAGAAAGGGCCAATATGATTGCATCAGCCCTTGCTCAGATTCCACAAAAGGTTAGATAAAGTTCCGTAATTGTGACCAACTACTTCACTAGTTTGTTCAACTCTATAAAGGGTCTGATTCTGGAAATTTCCTGTAACTACTATGACAGCCCCCCATGTGTCTGTCAGTTTGTCGCACTGTGGGGGCTTGTGTGTTGCTGTGGTGCTGGAAGCTATGCCACCATTACTCAGATACTAGCAGGGTCACCCATAGCAGGCAGGTTTCAGCTGAGCTTCCAGACATAGAGTAGGAAGAAGGATTCAGCAGTCTACTTCTGCAAGTCTGGAATAAGTGAACATAACTCCCTTCCATGTCATTTAAAAAGTAATAAGAAAGAAACAGGTTAAAATGAAATTTAGGAAATGAGAGCCAGGGTAACACATAGGTAAGAGAACATAAATATGTATATCACTGGGAATTCACACTGGTTTTTACACTAGATATAAGGTGACCCAACGGCAGTGGGTTTTTTGTTTTTTGTTTTTTTTGCTTACATGACTTCATAAAAATTCCCCAAATGCTTGAACTTGTCATTACTAATCTCAATGTTTTCAGCCACCATGTGAGAAACGTCATAATTACATATAAGGTAATTACCTGATGCTATATATGTTCCTTCAAACTGAGTATTCCTATTTACTTCAGTCTTTTAGTAGTTTTGATTTCTACCATCTCTTGTCCTCTTTTCCTCTGTCTTATGAAGGGGTTTGACTAGATGACCTTTTTTTTTTTTTTATTAACTTTTATTGAGCTTCAAGTGAACATTTACAAATCAAGCCAGACTGTCACATATAAGTTTATACACACCTTACTCCATACTCCCACTTGCTCTCCCCCTAATGAGTCAGCCCTTCCAGTCTCTCCTTTCGTGACAATTTTGCCAGCTTCCAACTCTCTCTACCCTCCCATCCCCCCTCCAGACAGGAGATGTCAACACAGTCTCAAGTGACCACTTGATATCATTAGCTCACTCTTCATCAGCATCTCTCACCTACACACTGTCCAATACCTTTCATGTCTGATGAGTTATCTTCGGGGATGGTTCCTGTCCTGTGCCAACAGAAGGTCTGGGGACCATGACCACCGGGATTCCTCTAGTCTCAGTCAGACCATTAAGTATGGTCTTTTTATGAGAATTTGGGGTCTGCATCCCACGGATCTCCTGCTCCCTCAGGGATTCTCTGTTGAGCTCCCTGTCAGGGCAGTCGTCAATTGTGGCCGGGCACCAACTAGTTCTTCTGGTCTCAGGATGATGTAGGTCTCTGGTTCATGTGGCCCTTTCTGTCTCTTGGGCTCTTAGTTGTCGTGTGGCCTTGGTGTTCTTCATTCTCCTTTGCTCCAGGTGGGTTGAGACCAATTGATGCATCTTAGATGGCCGCTTGTTAGCATTTAAGACCCCAGAAGCCACATTTCAAAGTGGGATGCAGAATGTTTTCATAATAGAATTATTTTGCCAATTGACTTAGAAGTCCCCTTAAACCATGGTCCCAAAACCCCTGCCCTTGCTCCGCTGACCTTTGAAGCATTCATTTTACCCTGAAAACTTCTTTGCTTTTGGTCCAGTCCAATTGAGCTGACCTTCCATGTATTGAGTGTTGTTGTTCCCTTCACCTAAAGCAGTTCTTATCTACTAATTAATCAGTAAAAAACCCTCTCCCACCCTCCCTCCTTCCCCCCCTCGTAACCACAGAAGTATGTGTTCTTCTCAGTTTATACTGTTTCTCAAGATCTTATAATAGTGGTCTTATACAATATTTGTCCTTTTGCCTCTGACTAATTTCACTGAGCATAATGCCTTCCAGGTTCCTCCATGTTATGAAATGTTCCATAGAATTGTCACTGCTCTTTATCGATGCGCAGTATTCCATTGTGTGAATATACCACAATTTATTTAGCCATTCGTCCATTGATGGACACCTTGGTTGCTTCCAGCTTTTTGCTATTGTAAAAAGAGCTGCAATAAACATGGGTGTGCATATATCTGTTTGTGTGAAGGCTCTTATTTCTCTAGGGTATATTCCGAGGAGTGGGATTTCTGGGTTGTATGGTAGTTCTATTTCTAACTGTTAAAGATACCGCCAGATAGATTTCCAAAGTGGTTGTACCATTTTACATTCCCACCAGCAGTGCATAAGAGTTCCAATCTCTCCACAACCTCTCCAACATTTATTATTTTGTGTTTTTTGGATTAATGCCAGCCTTGTTGGAGTGAGATGGAATCTCATCGTAGTTTTAATTTGCATTTCTCTTATGGCTAATGATCGAGAGCATTTTCTCATGTATCTGTTAGCTGCCTGAATATCTTCTTTAGTGAAGTGTGTGTTCATTTCCTTTGCCCACTTCTTGTTTGGGTTGTTTGTCCTTTTGTGGTTGAGTTTTGACAAAATCATATAGATTTTAGAGATCAGGCGCTGGCCGGAGATGTCATAGCTGAAAATTCTTTCCCAATCTGTAGGTGGTCTTTTTACTCTTTTGGTGAAGTCTTTAGATGAGCACAGGTGTTTGATTTTAGGAGCTCCCAGTTATCTGGTTTCTTTTCGTCATTTTCAGTAATGTTTTGTATTCTGTTTATGCCTCGTATAAGGGCTCCTAAGGTTGTCCCTATTTTTTCTTCCATGATCTTTATCATTTTAGTCTTTATGTTTAGGTCTTTGATCCACTTGGAGTTAGTTTTTGTGCTTGATGTGAGGTATGGGTCCTGTTTCATTTTTTTGCAAATGGATATCCAGTTATGCCAGCACCATTTGTTAAAAAGACTATCTTTGCCCCAATTAACTGACTCTGAGCTTTTGTCAAATATCAGCTGCTCGTATGTGGATGGATTTATATCCGGGTTCTCAATTCTGTTTCACTGGTCTATGTGCCTGTTGTTGTACCAATACCAGCTGTTTTGACTACTGTAGCTGTATAATAGGGTCTGAAATCAGGTAGAGTGAGGCCTCCCACTTTCTTCTTCTTTTTCAGTAATGCTTTGCTTATCAGGGGCTTCTTTCCCTTCCATATGAAGTTGGTGATTTGTTTCTCTATCACCTTAAAAAATGACATTGGAATTTGGATCGGAAGTGCGTTGTGTGTATAGATGGCTGTTGGTAGAATAGACATTTTTACTATGTTAAGTCTTCCTATCCATGAGCAAGGTACGTTTTTCCACTTAAGTATGTCCTTTTTAATTTCTTGTCGTAGAGCTTTGTAGTTTTCTTCGTATAGGTCTTTTACAGCCTTGGTAAGATTTATTCCTAAGTATTTTATCCTCTTGGGGGCTACTGGGAATGGTATTGATTTGGTGATTTTCTCTTCGATGTTCTTTTTGTTAATGTAGAGGAATCCAAGTGATTTTTGTATGTTTATCTTATAACCTGAGACTCTGCCAAACTCTTCTACTAGTTTCAGCAGTTTTCTGGTGGATTCTTTGGGGTTTTCTGTGTATAAGATCATGTCATCTGCAAACAGAGATAATTTTACTTCCTCTTTGCCAATCCGGATGCCCTTTATTTCTTTGTCTAGCCTAATTGCTCTGGCTAGGACTTCTAGCACGATGTTGAATAAGAGCAGTGATAAAGGGCATCCTTGTCTGGTTCCCGTTCTCAAGGGAAATGCATTCAGGTTCTCTCCATTTAGAGTGATGTTGGCTGTTGGCTTTGCACAGATGCCCTTTATTATGTTGAGGACTTTTCCTTCAGTTCCTATTTTGGTGAGAGTTTTTATCATAAATGGGTGTTGGACTTTGTCAAATGCCTTTTCTGCATCAATTGATAAGATCATGTGGTTTTTGTCTTTTGTTTTATTTATGTGCTGGATTACATTAATGGTTTTTCTGATATTAAACCAGCCTTGCATACCTGGTATAAATACCACGTGGTCGTGGTGAATTATTTTTTTGATATGTTGTTGAATTCTATTGGCTAGAATTTTGTTGAGGATTTTTGCATCTATGTTCATGAGGGATATAGGCCTGTAATTTTCTTTTTTTGTAATGTCTTTACCTGGTTTTGGCATCAGGGAGATGGTGGCTTCTTAGAATGAGTTGGGTACTATTCCGTCATTTTCTATGCTTTGAAGTACCTACAGTAGTAGTGGTGTTAACTCTTTTCCGAAAGTTTGGTAGAACTATGCAGTGAAGCCGTCCGGGCCAGGGCTTTTTTTTTGTTGGGAGTTTTTTGATTACCGTTTCAATCTCTTTTTTTGTTATGGGTCTATTTAGTTGTTCTACTTCTGAATGTGTTAGTTTAGGTAGGTAGTGTTTTTCCAGGAATTCATCCATTTCTTCTAGGTTTTCAAATTTGTTAGAGTACAATTTTTCATAATAATCTGATATGATTCTTTTAATTTCAGTTGGGTCTGTTGTGATGTGGCCCATCTCATTTATTATTTGGGCTATTTGTTTCCTTTCCTGTTTTTCTTTAGTCAGTCTAGCCAATGGTTTATCAATTTTGTTAATTTTTTCAAAGAACCACCTTTTGGCTTTGTTAATTCTTTCAATTGTTTTTCTGTTCTCTAATTCATTTAGTTCAGCTCTAATTTTTATTATTTGTTTTCTTCTGGTGCCTGATGGATTCTTTTGTTGCTCACTTTCTATTTGTTCAAATTGTAGGGACAGTTCTCTGATTTTGGCTCTTTCTTCTTTTTGTATGTTTGCATTTATCGATATAAATTGGCCTCTGAGCACTGCTTTTGCTGTGTCCCAGAGGTTTTGATAGGAAGTATTTTCATTCTCATTGCATTCTATGAATTTCCTTATTCCTTCCTTGATGTCTTCTATAACCCAGTCTTTTTTGAGCAGGGTATTGTTCAGTTTCCAAGTATTTGATTTCTTTTCCCTAGTTTTTCTGTTATTGATTTCTACTTTTATTGCCTGTGGTCTGAGAAGATGCTTTGTAATATTGTGATGTTTTGGATTCTGCAAAGGTTTGTTTTATGACCTAATATGTGGTCTATTCTAGAGAATGTTCCATGTGTGCTAGGAAAAAAAAGTATATTTTGCAGCAGTTGGGTGGAGAGTTCTGTATAAGTCAATGAGGTCAAGTTGGCTGATTGTTGTAATTAGGTCTTCTGTGTCTCCATTGAGCTTCTTACTGGATGTCCTGTCCTTCTCCGAAAGTGGTGTGTTGAAGTTTCCTACTATAATTGTGGAGGTGTCTATCTCACTTTTCAGTTCTGTTAAAGTTTGATTTATGTATCTTGCAGCCCTGTCATCGGGTGCATAAATATTTAATATGGTTATATCTTCCTGATCAATTGTCCCTTTTATCATTATGTAGTGTCCTTCTTTATCCTTTGTGGTGGGTTTGTCTAAAGTCTATTTTGTCAGAAATTAATATTGCTACTCCTCTTCTTTTTTGCTTATTTTTTGCTTGATATATTTTTTTGCATCCTTTGAGTTTTAGTTTGTTTGTGTCTCTAAGTCTAAGGTGTGTCGCTTGTAGGCAGCATATAGACGGATCGTGTTTCTTTATCCAGTCCGAGACTCTCTGTCTCTTTATTGGTGCATTTAGGCCATTTACATTCAGGGTAATTATAGATAAATAAGTGTTTAGTGTTGTCATTTTGATGCCTTTTTATGTGTATTGTTGACAATTTCATTTTTCCACTTTTTTGTGCTGAGACGTTTTTCTTAGTAAATTGTGAGATCCTCATTTTCATAGTGTTTGACTTTATGTTTGTTGAGTCGTTACATTTTTCTTGGCTTTTATCTTGAGTTATGGAGTTGGTATACCTCTTTGTGGTTACCTTAATATTTATCCCTATTTTTCTAAGTAAAAACCTAACTTGTAATGTTCTATATATCGCCTTGTATCACTCTCCACATGGCAGTTCTATGCCACCTGTATTTAGTCCCTCTTTTTGATTATTGTGATCTTTTGCATATTGACTTCAATGATTCCCTGTTATGAGCATTTTTTTTTAATTAATCTTAATTTGTTTTTGCGATTTCCCTATTTGAGTTGATATCAGGATGTTCTGTTTTGTGACCTTGTGTTGTGCTGGTATCTGATATTATTGGTTTTCTGACCAAACAATATCCTTTAGTATTTCTTGTAGCTTTGGTTTGGTTTTTGCAAATTCTCTAAACTTGTGTTTATCTGTAAATATCTTAATTTCACCTTCATATTTCAGAGAGAGTTTAGCTGGATATATGATCCTTGGCTGGCAGTTTTCTCCTTCAGTGTTCTGTATATGTCATCCCACTGCCTTCTTGCCTGCATGGTTTCTGCTGAGTAGTCTGAACTTATTCTTATTGATTCTCCCTTGAAGGGGACCTTTCTTTTCTCCCTGGCTGCTTTTAAAATTTTCTCTTTATCTTTGGTTTTACCAAGTTTGATGATAATATGTCTTGGTGTTTTTCTTTTTGGATCAATCTTAAATGGGGTTCGATGAGCATCTTGGATAGATATCCTTTCGTCTTTCATGATGTCAGGGAAGTTTTCTGTCAGGAGATCTTCAACTATTTTCTCTGTGTTTTCTGTCCTCCCTCCCTGTTCTGGAACTCCAATTACAAGCAAGTTATCCTTCTTGATAGAGTCCCACATGATTCTTAGGGTTTCTTCATTTTTTTTAATTCTGTTGTCTGATTTTTTTTTAGCTATGTTGGTGTTAATTCCCTGGTCCTCCAGATGTCCCAGTCTGCATTCTAATTGCTCGAGTCTGCTCCTCTGACTTCCTATTGCGTTGTCTAATTCTGTAATTTTATTGTTAATCTTTTGGATTTCTACATGCTGTCTCTCTATGGATTCTTGCAACTTATTAATTTTTCCACTATGTTCTTGAATAATCTTTTTGAGTTCTTCAACTGTTTTATCAGTGTGTTCCTTGGCTTTTTCTGAAGTTTGCCTTATTTCATTTCTGAGGTCATCCCTGATGTCTTGAAGCATTCTGTAAATTAGTTTTTTATATTCTGTATCTGGCAATTCCACGATTGTATCTTCATTTGGGAAAGATTTTGATTCTTTTGTTTGGGGGGTTGTAGAAACTGTTATGGTCTGCTTCTTTATGTGGTTTGATATCGACTGCTGTTTCCGGGCCATCACTAGTGGTTTATTCTATAATTGCTCACTGAGTCTTATCTTGTTTTGTTTTCTTTCAATATACGTGGATGGGCTACTAGATTGTGCTGTCTTGTTTGTTGTAGCCCTTGACTTACTTATGACCTATTACCAGCTGGTTTAGGCTGTTACCAGATGTATATGCCTGAGTCTATTCACTACTCTTGAGAGAATCTGATTTTGGGTTATCAAGTGTGTGCTGCACCCTAACACCTATCCACCTTGAGAAGTAGTGGTGACAGTTGTGTGCACCAGATTCTATTAGCTGCTGGGGTTCACACTCCGGGGGGGGCAGCATGCTGACAGGCTTCCCCCAAGTGTCAGTGAGGTAGGTGTGTCTCTATTCCTATAACACCTTGGTGGGAGGGCACTGCAGCTATACCTTAGGCCCACAATGCAAGTATCTCTACTGATTGGTAGGTGTCACCCTCCTCAGACCCCTAAGGCAAGAGACTAGGTGGTCTGGGGGGAGCTTCAGCCCTCAGTTCCCCGTTGTGGGTCAGTTAGGACTCTGTTGAATAAGCAGAGATATCAAACCTGGGAAACTTGTTTTTCCAGAAAATCCGCTGAGTGGGACGCTGGCTCCAGGCTCTGAAAACAATCGCTGCTTCCCCGTATTTGTTCGTTCTCCTCCGTCTCTAAATCTGTGTTTGTTGTTCAGGGTTCATAGATTGTTATGTATGTGATCGATTCACTTGTTTTTCCGAGTCTTTGTTGCAAGAGGGATCCGAGGTAGCATCTACCTAGTCCACCATCTTGGCCCCGCCTCCCCTAGATGACCTTTTAATGTTTACAAAGTTCTAACTTGCTATAACTTTTCAGTTGTATTCATGGAATAAAGTATTTTCTTCATCTTCCTAGGTGCTGTGGCGATTTGATGGCAAGAGACCAGATACCTTAGGACCCAATACTCGGCTCTATAAGTGGATTCCCCAGAATGACCTTCTAGGTAAGACTAGAGAGCAAATAATGAAAATATGGGTAGCAGCTAATCAGAGGGATAATAGTTAAACAGAAAATCAATTCTTGAGCATTTATTATAGAAGAATTTAAAAACTAAAGCATAAGTTCTGTATATTTATTTTCTAGTTCTAGGTAGAAAAAGATTAAATATAATAATTGGCGTTTTCTTATATACGGTCACAATCTTTTGGCCAGAAGTATGATATCTATATTTCACGTGTAATCACCTCTCAAACGAATTTTTTTTAAAGCCTCCTGGATCATCATCCTAATACTCTCACCTCATACCTTTTCTTTCCATTGCTGAAGCGGTATTTCAAATGCTGCTGAACAGTAAGAGCACCTCCTTTAGAACCAGTGACCCCCACCCCATTTTGTATCGGAAAATATCCACAATCTTTATCATGAAGTGATGAAACATTTCATGATAAAAGATCACCATCCCTTCTTCTGAGTCCAGCTCCACCATCATCACAGTTCCTCCCGCCTTGAACATACCACATATCAGACTCCATCTTTTTTCTCACTGTTTCTCTAAGACAATATGCTCTAATGTGTCCCTTTATTTGTTCATTTGTTACTTCTATCCAGAATATTCTCCTTCAACTTGTCCACCTGACAATCTTCTATTCTCTTTTCAAGTATCCAGGCACACATCATTTCTTTCATGAAGCCCTCATTTACTACTGCAGTAGGCCTAGTTATTCCTGCTCAGAGATCTAAAAACAATTTATATATAATTTCATGGGCATGATAATCTGTTTTCTAGAAAACACTGCCTCATTGAGTTCCCTGTATTTCCCATTTCTCATTTTATTTCTAAGAATTATAGTGAATAATTTTGTTAAATTTCACCCCTTCCTAGGTCATCCAAAGACCAAAGCTTTTATAACTCATGGTGGAGCCAATGGCATCTATGAGGCTATCTACCATGGGATCCCTATGGTGGGCATTCCCTTGTTTGCAGATCAACCTGACAACATTGCTCACATGAAGGTCATGGGGGCAGCAGTGAGACTGAACATGGACACAATGACAAGTACAGATTTGTTCAATGCTTTGAAGACAGTTATCTATGACCCATCGTGAGTAGTTAGAATAAGTTTTTTTTTTGCTTTTTTTGTGCGGAGGGTGATGTTGGGGAAATGATTAGTCAGAGGTTTCAGGACAATGAGAGGTTTGAGAACAAGGATGAAGTTTTGAAAAAGCCAGTAAGGAGAATGAGAAGAATTACTAAAGTTGGACATGGAAGAATTAGGAGATGAGATCGAAGTTGAAATAGGGACCATGAATGTTAAAACAACAGGACTCTGCAAGGCCGTGTAACTTTGTCTCAGCATGAGACTCGTTAATTCTTTTAAACTATTCTAAAATGTTTTAAATAAATCAGCAAGAGATAATCAACCTCAAATTTCTATTACATTTAACGCTTCCGAAAATTTCTACCCTAACATTTAGATCCCAGTACCGCAAATGGTTAACAACTAAAACCAAACAAACCAAACCCATTGCCATGGAGTCAATTCTGACTCCTAGTGACCCTATAGGACAGAGTAGACCTACTCCATAGAGTTTCCAAGGAGCGCCTGGTAGATTCGAACTGCTGGCCTTTTGGTTAGCAGCCATAGCACTTAACCACCAGGGATTCATTAAACAACTAAGGCTGAAAATTTATTCAATTGAAACCATGAAAAATGAGGATATCAAACCAAACTCATTGCTGTCATGAATGTATGAAAAGTCTTAGTTCTTCTGGGTGTGATTATTTTGATTATATTTGGAAGAGTTTTAAAGTTAAAAAGGGATTGATTTGGAAGATAAATACTGGACTGTGGTGGTTGTTAGGTGTCATCGTGTCCGTTCCCGACGTATAGCAATCCTGTGTACAATAGAAGGAAACACTGCCCGGTCCTGCACCATCCCCAGAATCATCGCTATGTGAAAGCCCATTGTTGCAACCAGTGTCCCAATTTATCTCGCTGACCCTTTACCAAACATGACATCCTTCTCCAGGGACTCTTCCCTTCTGATAACATATCCAAAGCACATGAAAGGAAGACAGTGTCATACTATAGCACTTTGGGATTCAGAATTCATAACCATTTGCCTTTTTACAGCTCTTCTTGCTTGACCATAATCATTTTCAAAAGAATGAAACAAACATAATTGCGATGCCTCAAAGTGAAATGTTGAGAACGCTCCAGATTCTAAAATAACAAAACTAACAAGAACAACAAGAATAATAGCAAACATTTACTGAGAGTCCACTATATGTTAGGAACAAGTCTAAGTATTCAAAGACTACATCCATTATTCTTCACAACAATCAGATTAAAAAACGCTATCCACATCCAGTTCATTTTAGCAAAGAGACGACTGAGCCATTAAGAGACAACTGAGGCACAAAGAGAATAAATAACTTGCACAAAGCAGACAGCTAGTAAGTTTCAGAATCAGGATTCAAACCAAGGCAATTCACTTTCACACTTTTAACCACTCAATCACTGATACAAAGTCAATACCAATTCCTGACCAGCCTTGCCTGGACATGTCCCTGGACCTCATCATGGACCTGCCTCCAATATTCAGATAATGATATTATTTTGAACCTTGTACACCAGATTCATTAACAATTCCTCACTGGATAATTCAAACTCTGCACAGTCAGATGATGATGTTTTTCTTTTCTTTGAATTTTTTTGTCATTAAGGCTTAGCACTTTCCATTCTCTATCCTAAAAATACATGGCCTCCCCCAACTCCTATCTTTCTTTACATCCTATAATCCTACACATTCAACAAATTCTAGCCCATATACTAAAATGTCTGTCATCATCTCGGAAGAAAATAATACATTTTTCTTCCAATCTTACGTGGCACATATTTTTGCCATCGGCATGAAAATTTCACTTATTGATCTTTTCTGGTTTCTTCTCTAAATTGAT
This sequence comes from Loxodonta africana, assembly GCF_030014295.1. Classification (NCBI taxonomy): domain Eukaryota; kingdom Metazoa; phylum Chordata; class Mammalia; order Proboscidea; family Elephantidae; genus Loxodonta; species Loxodonta africana. Next base: position 87,648,079 of record NC_087346.1, read on the forward strand.
TTCTATTTGATTTTTCTTCAGCTATAAAGAGAACGCTATGAGGTTATCAGCCATTCATCGTGATCAGCCTGTTAAGCCCCTGGATCGAGCCGCCTTCTGGATCGAGTTTGTCATGCGCCACAAAGGAGCCAAACACCTTCGCCCAGCCGCCCTCAGCCTCACCTGGTACCAGTACCACTCTTTGGATGTGATTGGGTTTCTACTGGCTTGTGTGGCAATTGTTAGTTTTCTTGTCATAAAATGTTGCTTGTTAGGTTATCAAAAGTTTTATAAGACAAGAAAGAAGAAAAAGAGAGAGTAGGCCTCTTTAAGACAAAAGACTAATAGGCATGATAAGTGAGAGCGTTATATTTAATTCAACAATTATGGTTTAAGTTGTGGAAAGATTCTCCTCCATATTTTGCAGGAGCTGAGCCTTTTCTGATTTCCGAGGATATGCTATTCTTGGGTAATTTTTCTGGTGTTATTTAATTCTTGCCTAATTAAGAATAATCTTACATGTTTTAAATAAATTTCCCCTCAAAATTCCTCTTGAAATAGGCAGTTCCAGTCATCAGGTGGATTATATTCAAGGTATTATTCTCATTTGGTAAATCGTGAAAAAATTCTATGTTTGTGATGAGTTATGTATATTTTTATAACTGGAAAACAACATGAAACTCTCTGGAACCACAACCTGTTGATGTGAAAAGATCAGGAAGCTTGATGTTTTCACTGTGCATTTTTGGAAACATTTTCTATATAAATGATGTGCATTCATACAAAATATATGTATGCCTCATGAAACATGAAGTATTTCTTCCTGAAATTTTTCTTTCATTCAGAAGTTCTGAGTGGTTTTAAGTGGCTTCCTCCCTAAAATTATGTAATACTATGAAGTCCTTGGTTAGAAAGAGTCAAAATATTTTCCACACCACCCTTGAATATGCTTGAGTCATTGTTTTCCCTTTATTGAATGACTCTTTGGAATTGGATAGTAAAAACAAAAAAATCCCAGCCTATTGCTATCAAATCAATTCTGACCAATAGCGACCCTATAGGACAGAGTAGAACTGCCCCATAGGGTTTCTAAGGAGTGCCTGGTGGATTTGAACTGCCAAACTTTTGGTTAACAGCTGTAGCTCTTCACCACTACACCACCAGTGTTTGCAATTGGATAGTAAGACACAAAATAAAAGGAGTAGTTCCCTTGATTAGGAATGATAGGTGGGGCCCAAGAAGTGTAGCCCAGTGCCTCTGAGTTACAATGTTAAAAGCTCCTGTAATAATATCTCTTATTTTTGGCCTTAACTTAGCAATTCCCATACTTTAATACCTACCCCACTTAGGCTAGGAAAACCAGAATGCTATTTAAATCTTTTATATTGATTCTTCTCTCTTTTTGCATAGAAGAAGTAAATTGCAGAGAAAGAGCCAAATTTTGTTATGTGCAACAATTTTAAAAGCTATGCACCCGATGAGTCTGAATCGACTCAACAGCACAGGCTTTGGGTTTTTTTTTTTTTTTCATGCATTTTAAAGCTTTTGATAGGGCAAGAAGATCTCCAAAAAAGTCTTTGAATATCAGCAATTAGAACCTTAGGATGAGGAAATAATGAACCCCAGAGAAGAAAGAAACCCTTCCTTTGTAGTTTCTTCTGCCTGATAAGAGATAGTTTAAACATCTGGATGGAGGAAAGGCATAGCTAGCATTTTTGACACCTGGAAATATTTCTAAAACTCTTCTGTACGACAACCCAGGAGTTCCTGGGTGGTATAAACTTTTAAGTGCTCCACTACTCACTTAAAGGTTGATGATTTGAACCCACCCAGAAGTCCCTCAGAAGAGAGACTTGGCAATCTGCTTCTGAAAGATCACAGCTGTGAAAGCCCTATGGAGTACAGTTCTACTCTGTACTCATCGGGCGTCCATGATTCGGAATCTGCTGGACAGCATCTGGTTTGGTATTGGTTTTCATTTCTACATGGCAAAGACATTTTCAGTAATAATTGTAAATGATATTAATTATGACAATAATGGTTGGAAATTAAACAATGAATATTTTCATTATTAAACTTTTACATCTTTTATTAAACTTTGAATCATGTCACTAAAAAGTAAAAAATAAAATATTACAATACAAAAGAGAAAAAGTAATGCATTAATGCTTTTTTCTTACATTAACATTGTTTTTGTTTTTAAGTGGAGGGTAACCTATACCTACACACTAGTCTGAGACAATGAAGAAGCTCGACATGTACTACCTATGCCAAATTCCTATTGAGTTCTGTTTTAAAAAATAACTTCTGCAGGTTTGTTAATGACATTGTTCAAACTGATTTTCTTTGCAATTCTTAGACCACATAGTCAGATATATCAATCTATAGCTACTCATCGATGATCAAAGAATACTTTTATTCATTTTAATTTTGAAAGTTTTTTTTCCACATAAAGTGGCATATATATATATATATATATACACACACACACATATAGTTAGGAAATGCCACAAACATGAAGGTACATTTGGCAGAAATCATAAAAATCCCGCTATATATTAAATTGAACAAATTGTAATATTTTCCATGTGGTTTTTTCCTCAGGATTTTTCAAGCAACTTTCAAATGTCTCAGCAGTCAAAAATTTTTAATACAAATAAAAACTTGAAGTTTTCACATAGAATGACAGAATTAAGGTAACTGTCTTCACCTTTACCATCTGTGTGCTACTTTTGTTTATTTCTCATCTAACGTTTAATGGCAGGCATATACAAGTATCACAGTGGATGGAGACAAAAATCAATGATTATGAACTTAATCTTGAAAAGAACACAAGAAGCAGAGTCTTTCTATGTTGGAGACTGGCAATACAATTAGGAGTTTTCTGAATTAATTTCCATGTAAAATTAAATATTTATTAAAAGATATGTACTGCAAATATGCTAATCAGAACTTTCATATTTAATCTTATAATCCAACAATAATCACAGCCTTCACTCAATCATAAGAATAAAGCGGGAGTGACCTTGGCAGAGATTTGTCATTCTGGTGCTTTCTGTTGGTAAAGCTTACCATCCAACCAGCTAGCAAAAAGAAACATTTAGGGGTTCCAGAGTCAAAACACAGAGCTGAATTTAGAGCTGAGATACAATAACTCAAAAACTAGCACAACAGACAATATTCAAATTTTTCTTGACATCCCAAAAGCTTTTGAGCCTCTGAGCAGTGCCTTTGGATAAGATTCAGATGAGTGAGAGGCATGGTTTTCTTTTGAAATTAAATACGTGAAAGTGGGGGTACGTAGAAACCTAGTAATAGAGTCCTGACAAAAGTCAGCTTATAGAAGGTCCATTAGGTCTGCAGTCCCACCCATGGTCAAGTCCCTGTTCCCCAAATGTGTAGTCAGAATACTAGCATTTTGGATTGCAGGTAGCAGCAGTAGCTAGATCACATGGCTCATGACAGTCCATTCTGCTGGGCAATCCCATCACCACTCTGTTCATGCACCCAGCAAACCAGCACTGCAGTAACAAATGATTTGGTGCCGTCCCCACAGTTGGTAATAATTTTTACCAATTCAAGGTGCATGAAAATGTATCTCATCAATTTAATTGGCAAATCCTTCAGTATTAAACTGGTTGATCTTTTTTTTTTTTTTTTGTATGTTTAGTATCCAGGTGTTTTACTCTATGTCCATATATGCACTCAAGTTTTATTTTGGTGCTTTTCTGCTGACTCTAATTTGGTGTATAGAGGTTACAAAAGGCAAATTTGTTATTTATAAAACTCTAGAATCCCAGGTCATGGATGACAGTGGCTCAGAATGACTGGCAAAGACACAAGATCAATAAAGCTAAGGTAAACTCTGGAAAAAAATTAAAAATCTGAGGTCATGGCAGATAAGATTTTAGAGATGAGTAGATCAGTTATAGTGAGGACATGCAGGTTGCAGGAGTCAGGATAAAGTGAACTAAAAGTCATGGCAAACATGTTGAATAAACTCAAAAATACAGCAGTGAAGTGCAGATTGGGAGATTAAAACCAGGAAAACAATTAGAAGCAAAGGACCTTTAGAAGTACAGCAGGTTGTTAGGAGGGCCCTAATGTAAGATGTCAGCAAAGAACATATACGCTAAATCATTATCTGGCAACTCCTAGAGCCTTCAGGTGATTCTTAGTAGAAGGACTATCAGTCAAGTTTCACCCAGAAGAACAAATGTAAAATAAGTAAACAGATGCTTACAATACCATTTTCCAGTGTGCTAGAAGAACAAAAGTCTGGAAAGATCATCACCTATTTCGGATTTGCCTAAAAAAAAAAAAAAATTCAGGATATTTCTACTAATGCTGCTTAGGTCAGGAAACCCCATCATGGTTCACAGCTGTTCCACAGCCTTGGGGTGATTGTCGTGGAAAATGCCACATACCATAGTGTAATATCATATCTGCTAAAGCCCATTCATCTTCCCACTACTGCTCAATGAAGAATAATATGACTTCTTTCTCTATTTTGTCTTCCCAATCCTAAAAGAGTGCATCTCATTGACAGACTATGACTCACACCCAGGACCCTAAAGCAAGGACCCTAGAAAATTTAATCCCAAGTGAAACATGGGAGAACATAGAAGACAGTGGTCAATGCTGGTGCCAAAAACGAAGACCAAATAATTTCCAACACAGACACAGAACTCCATCTTAGAATTTGTTGCTAGACAAGACAGAAACAAGTTAAAAAGAGGGTCTAGTAATGTCATATCAGCTTCTCATAAGCCGACCCACCCAGAACTTTCTCCAGTTTCACATAAGTTCACATTTTCAGAAGCTAAGTTTCTTCAAGAATTGGAAAACTAATTTGGCCATTGCAAATAATTTGGTCAAGATCATGGGATGGCATCTAAAATTCATATTTTCCTACTCAATCAACAAGCAACTGTCTCTGACTCTTTTTTGACTTTATTTATCCAATTTGACTCAACATTCTTTTACCCAACAACAGGCAGGTTATCTGCCATGTATAGCATACCATGTCAGGCACTCTAGTGAATGATAGTATTAATAAAGTACTGAGGAGGCGGAGCCAAGATGATGGAATAGACAGACGCACAGGGCGAGCCCTCTTTACAACAAAGACATGAAAAAACAAGTGAAACGAGAATATGTATGACAAGCTAGGAGCCCTGAGCATCAAAGGCAAGCTTAGAAAATGAACAGAGTGGCAGAGGGAGGAAGAGACAATTCAGAGGCGGAGGGGAGTTACCGGACCTGAATCATGGGGAGCCCTGAGGCACCATTCCCGAGGGGCAGAGACAGGCTGGCACTAGCATTTCGCCGCAGTTTCCTTAGGGAGAAGCAGCCAGCCACACAGCCTACTCACACCTCGGCAACCAGAGAAAAACGGGACTCTTGGCAAAAGCTAAGTACTTGCGTATATTTTACCTTGCCCCTCCCACACCCAAGCCAGCTTCCACAGCTGAATTCCGTGGATCTGAGATAGGCACTGTTGAGCACCTAGAGGCATCTTTCCAGCCTTGGTGAAGGAAAAAGTTGCAGTTGGGGGAAAAGATAAATTGCCAAATCCAATAACCGTGGTAGCTCAGGACAAAAGCAACTCCTGCCCAGGCATAAATAGTCCATGGACTTTGAGCACCTTTTCCCTCTCCATGGACCTGTGTTGGCCTATTTCAGGAGAATAGGCCCTTGTTTGCAGACTCCAACCTTTTCACCTGTGCGGTAGAGAGGTGGCTATTTCATGTTTGAAATTGCTGTGCCTATTGAACAGAGTCCTCGCCTCCCCACCTCAGGGTCCTAAGGCCTGGTAGCTCCACTCAGGTCACCCAGCCACCCATGACAGGGGTCCAAGGGTAACTGGTACCTCCCAGTCCTTACAACCAAAAACATTGGGTGCCCATGGTCCATCTGCAAAACCCACCCACCTGCAAAACCCACCCACCTGCACGCTCTAGGGAACAGGGACGTGTTTTCCTCAGAGATACTCGGGGGTCAGTTCTCAGCCCTCTGCCTTCTTCAAAGCCTGACCCCCTGCTGCAATCAGATACCAGTACATACACCAAGCATTCCTGCTCTTCTAAGACTATAGGACAGAGCCTGTACCACACACTTGATGTTCAGCTCCATAGACACCTGAGCTGAATTCATACAAGAACACTGAATGGACTCCTAGACTGATATACATGATAACAGCTCTAGCCATCTGGGGGCAGGATGTCAGAGCTCCAAAGGTGAAAATAATCAAGCTAGCACACTCAAGCAAACCATTTGGGCATATCAAAACAAAACAAAGCAAGAAGCTACAACCCAGTAAGCAAACATAAACTAATACAATAACTTATAGATGGCTCGGACAACAGTCAATATCAAGTCACATAAAGAAACAGACCATGATCACCTCAACAAGTCCTCAAAACAAAGAATCCAGGGATCTTCTAGATGAAAGTGCATTCCTGGAATTACCAGAGGCTGAATACAAAAGATGAATATACAGAACACTTCAAGACATCAGGAAGGAAATGAGGCAATATGCAGAATGAGCCAAGGAATACACAGATAAAGCAACTGAAGAAATTAAAAAGATTATTCACGAAAATAAAAAAAAATTAATAAGCTGGAAAAATCCATAGACAGATAGCAATCAGAAATTCAGAAGATTAACAATAAAATTATAGAAGTAGACAACTCAATAGAAAGTCAGAAGAGCAGTATTGAGCAAGTAGAAGCCAGAATTTCTGAACTTGAAGATAAAGCACCTGACACTAATATATTTGAAGAAAAATCAGATAAAAGAATTTAAAAAAATGAAGAAACCTTAAAATCATGGGACTCTATCAAGAGAAATAACCTACGAGTGATTGGAACACCAGAACGGGAAGGGATAACAGAAAATACAGAGAGAATTGTTGAAGATTTCTTGGCAGAAAACTTCCATGATATACTGAAAGAGGAGAAGATATCTCTCCAAGATGCTCATCGAACTCCACACAGGGTAGATGTTAAAGAAAGTCACCAACACATATTATAAACAAACTTGCCAAAACCAAAGATAAAGAGAGAATTTTCAGAGCAGCTATGGATAAATGAAAAGCCGCCTAAAAAGGAGAATCAATAAGAATAAGCTTGGACTACTTGGCAGAAACCATTCAGGCAAGAAGGCAATGGGATGACTTATTTAAAAAATTGAAGGAAAAAAATTGCCTGCCAAGAATCACACAACCAGCAAAACTGTCTCTTAAATATGAAGGTGAAATTAAGACATTTCCAGATAAGTAGAAATTTAGGGAATTTGTAAAAAACAAACCAAAAGTACAAGAAATACTAACGGGAGTACTTTGGTTAGAAAATCAATAATATCAGGTATCAACCCAAGACTAGAACACTGGGCGGAGCAATCAGAAGTCAACCCAGACAGGGAAATCAAAAAAAAAAATAAACCAAGATTGAAAAAAAAAAAAAGCTGAAAATAGGGTAACAGCGATGTTGTTATAAAAAAGAAGACAGCGTTAAAACAATAAAGAGGGACTTAGAAATGTAATCATAGGTCTTCCACACAGAGAGGAAGATATGGTGATACAAAGAAATAAAAGTTAGGTTTAAATTTATAGAAATAGGGGTAAATAATAAGATAACCACAGAGGAGACAAACTATCCTACTCATAAAAATAAAATGCAAGAAGAAAATAGAGACTCAGCAGAAACAAGATAAACAACAACCAATATGAGGAACAGACAATATATAAAGATAATCTACACATCGAATAAAATTAAGTGGGAAAAAGAAACTGTCAACAACACACAAAAACAGACATGGAAATGATATCACTAAATTCATGCCTATCCATAATTACTCTGAAAGTAAATGGACTAAATGCACCAATAAAGAGGAGAGTGGAAGAATGGATTAAAAAACATGATCCGTCTATATGCTGCCTACAAGATTCATATCTTAGACTTACACACAAAAAAAACTAAAACTCAAAGGATGGAAAAATATATATCAAGCAAACAACAGTAAAAAAAGATCAGGAGTGGCAAAATTAATTTCTGACAAAATAGACTTTAAACTTAAATCCATCATAAAGGATAAGGAAAAACACGACATAATGATTAAAGGGACAATATACCAAGAAGATATAACCATATTAAATATTTATGCACCAAATGACAGAACTGCAAGATACTTAAACTCTATCAACATTGAAAAGTGAGATAGACAGCTCCACAATAATAGTAGATTTCAACTCACCACTTTCGCTGAAGGACAGGACATCCAGAAAGAGGCTCAATAAAGGCACGGAAGAGCTAAATGCCACAATCAACCAACTTGACCTCACAGACATATACAGAACACTCCACCCAACAGCAACCAAGTATTCTTTCTTTTCTAGTGCATATGGAACATTCTCTAGAAGAGACCACATATTAGGCCCTAAAGCAAGCCTTAGCAGAATCCAAAACATTGAAATATTACAAAGCATCTTCTCTGACCATAATGCCATAAAAGTGGAAATCAATAATGGGAAAAGAAATCAAACACTTGGAAACTGGGCAATACCGTGCTCAAAAAAGACTGGATTAGAGAAGACATTATGAATGGAATAAAGAAATTCAGAGAACCCATTGAGAATGAAAACATTTCCTATCAGAACCCTTGGGACACAGCAAAAGCAGTGCTCAGAGGTGAATTTATATCAATAAATGCACACATCCAAAAAGAAGAAAGGGCCAAAATCAAAGAATTATACCTACAACTTGAACAAATAGAGAGCAACAAAAGAAACCCTCAGGCGCCAGAAGAAAACAAATAATAAAAATTAGAGCAGAACTAAATGAAATAGAAAACAGAAAAACAACTGAAAGAATTAACAAGACCAGAAGTTGATTCTTTGAAAAAATCAACAAAATTGATAAACCATTGTTCAAACTGACAAAAGAAAAACAGGAGAAGAAGCAAATAACCCGAATAAGAAATGAGACTGGTGATATCACAACAGACCCAAATGAAATTAAAAAAATCATATAAGATTACTATGAAAAATTGTACTCAAACAAATTTGAAAACCTAGAAGATATGGATAAATTCCTAGAAACACACTACCTACCAAAACTAACACAAACAGAGGTAGAACAACTAAATAGACCCATAACAAAAGAAGAGATAGAAAAAGGTAATCAAAAAACTCCCCAAAAAAAAAAGCCCAGGCCCAAACAACTCACTGGAGAGTTCTACCAAACTTTCAGAGAAAAGTTAACACCACTACTGCTAAAGGTATTTCAGAGATAGAAAAGGACAGAATACTCCCAAATTCATTCTATGAAGCCACCATATCCCTGATACCAAAACCAGTAAAAACCCCACAAAAAAAAAAGAAAATTACAGACCTATTTCCCTCATGTACTTAGATACAAAAATCCTCAACAAAATTCTAGCCAATAGAATTCAACAACATAACAAAAAAATAATTCACCATGACCAAGTAGTGCATACCAGGTATGCAGGGATGGTTCAACATTAGAAAAACAATTAACGTAATCCATCATATAAATAAAACAAAAGACAAGAATCACACGATTTTATTAATTGATGCAGAAAAGGCATTTGACAGAGTTCAACACACATTCATGATAAAAACTCTCAGCAAAATAGGAATAAAGGGAAAATTCCTCAGCATAATAAAGGGCATTTATACAAAGCCAATAGCCAGCATCATCCTAAATGGAGAAAGCCTGAAAGCATTCCCGTTGAGATCGGGAACCAGACAAGGATAACTTTTCGACATTGTGCTGGAGGTCCTAGCCAGAGCAATTAGACTAGATTAAAAAATAAAGGGTACCCAGGTTGGCAAGGAAGAATTAAAAGTATCTGTGTTTGCAGATGACGTGATCTTATACACAGAAAAGGCTAAGGAATACTCCAGAAAACTACTGAAACTAATAGAAGAGTTCAGCAATGCATCGGGATACAAGATAAACACACAAAAATCAGCTGGATTCCCCTACACCACAAAAAACGTGAAAAAGAAAACCACCAAATCAATACCATTTACAGTAGCCCCAAAGAAGATAAAATACTTAGGAATAAATCTTACCAGAGATGTAAAAGACTTATACAAAGAAAACTACAAAACACTCCTGCAAGAAACCAAAGGAGACCTACACGAGTGGAAAAACATGTTGCTCATAGATAGGAAGACTTAACATTGTAAAAATGTCTATTCTAGCAAAAGCGATCTATATATTTAATGCAATTCTGATCCAAATTCCAACGACATTCTTTAACGAGATGGAGAAACAAATCACCAACTTCATACGGAAGGGAAAGAGGCCACGGATAAGTAACGCATTACCGAAAAAGAAGAACAAAGTGGGAGGCCTTACTCTACCTGATTTTAGAACCTATTATACTGCCATAGTAGTTAAAACAGCCTGGTACCGGTACAACAACAGATACATAGACTAACAGAACAGAATTGAGAATCCAGACATAAATCCATCCACATATGAGTAGTTGATATTTGACGAAGGTCCCAAAAAAGTTAAATGGGGAAAAGACAGTCTTTTTAACAAATGGTGCTGGCATAGCTGGATATCCATCTGCAAAAAAATGAAACAAGACCCATACCTCTCTCCGTGCACAAAAACAAGCTAAAACTTGATCAAAGACCTTTACATAAAATCTAAAATGATAAAGATCATGGAAGAAAAAATAGTGACAACGATAGGAGCCCTAATGCATGGCACAAACAGTACACAAAACATTACTAATAATGCAGAAGAAAAACTAGATAACTGGGAACTCCTAAAAATCAAACATCTATGCTCATCCAAAGACTTCACAAAAGAGTAAAAAGATTACCTACAGACTGGGAAAAAGTTTTTAGCTATGACAATTCCTATCAACGCCTGATCTCTAAAATCTACATGATACTGCAAAAACTCAACTGCAAAAACACAAATAACCCAATTAAAAAATGGGCAAAAGAGATGAACCATCACTTCACTTAAAGAAGACATTCAGGTAGCTAACAGATACATGAGGAAATGCTCACGATCATTAGCCAATAGAGAAATGCAAATCAAAACTACAATGAGATTCCATCTCACTCCAACAAGGCTGACATTAATCCAAAAAACACAAAACAATAAATGCTGGAGAGGCTGTGGAGAGATTTGAACACTTCAACACTGCTAGCGAGAATATAAAATGGTACAACCACTTTGGAAATCGATTTAGCACTTCCTTAAAAAGCTAAAACTAGAACTACTATACGATCCAGCAATCCCACTCTTTGGAACACAGCCTAGAGAAACAGGGGCCTTTACACGAACAGATATATGCACACCCATGTTCCTTGCAGCACTCTTTGTTGTTGTTAGGTTTTTAGGTGCCGTCGAGTCGGTTCTGACTCATAGCGACCTATGCACAACAGAACGAAACACTGCCTGGTCCTGCACCATCCTTACAATTGTTGATTTGCTTGAGCTCATTGTTGCAGCCACTGTGTCAACCCTCCTTGTTGAGGGTCTTCCTCTTTTTGACTGATGCTGTAATCTGCCAAGCATGATGTCCTTCTCCAGGGACTTATCCCTCCTGACAACATGTCCAAAGTATGTAAGACGGAGTTTCGCCATCCTTGTCTCTAAGGAGCATTCAAGTCGCACTTCATCTAAGACAGATTTGTTCGTTCTTTTGGCAGTCCATGGTATATTCAATATTCTTTGCCAACACCACAATTCAAAGGCGTCAACTCTTCTTCAGTTTTCCTTATTCATTGTCCAGCTTTCACACGCATATGATGTGACTGAAAATACCGTGGCTTGGGTCAGGCACACCTTAGTCCTCAGGGTGATATTTTTGCTCTTCAACACTTTGAAGAGGTCCTTTGCAGCAGATTTGCCCAATGCAATGTGTCTTTTGATTTCTTCACTGCTGCCTCTATGGCTGTTGATTGTGGATCCAAGTAAAATGAAATCCTTGACAACTTCAATCTTTTCTCCATTTATCATGATGTTGCTCATTGGTCCAGTTGTGAGGATTTTTGTTTTCTTTATGTTGAGGTGCAGTCCATACTGAAGGCTGTGATCTTTGATCTTCATTAGTAAGTGCTTCAAGTCCTCTTCACTTTCAGCAAGCAAGGTTGTATCATCTGCATAAAGCAGGTTGTTAATGAGTCTTCCTCCAATTCTGATGCCCTGTTCTTCTTCATATAGTCCAGCTTCTTATAGTATTTGTTCAGCATACAGATTGAATAGGTATTGTGAAAGAATACAACCCTGACACACACCTTTCCTGACATTAAACCAATCAGTATCCCCTTGTTCTGTCCAAACAACTGCCTCTTGATCTATGTAAAGGTACTTCATGAGCAAAATTAAGTGTTCTGGAATTCCCGTTCTTCGCAGTGTTATCCATAGTTTCTTATGATCCACACAGTGGAATGCCTTTGAATAGTCAATAAAACACAGGTAAACATCCTTCTGGTATTCTCTGCTTTCAGCCAGAATCCATCTGACATCGGCAATGATATCCCTGGTTCCATGGCCTCTTCTGAAACCAGCCTGAATTTCTGGCAGTTCCCTGTCGATATACTGCTGCAGCCGCTTTTGAATGATCTTCAGCAAAATTTTGCTTGAATGTGATATTAATGATATTATTCTATAATTTCCACATTCGGTTGGATCACCTTTCTTGAGAATAGGCATAAATATGGATCTCCTCCAGTCGTCCAGGAAGCTTTCTTCCATATTTCTTGGCATAGACGAGGGATCACCTCCAGGGCTGCATCTGTTTGTCGAAACATCTCAATTGATATTCCATCAATTCCTAAAGCCTTGTTTTTCACCAATGCCTTCAGAGCAGCTTGGACTTCTTCCTTCAGTACCATCGGTTCCTGATCATATGCCACCTCTTGAAATGGTTGAATATCGACTAATTCTTTTTGGTATAATGACTCTGTGTATACCTTCCATCTTCTTTTGATGCCTCCTAAGTCATTTAAAATATTCCCCTTGGAATTCCTCACTATTACAACTCGAGGCTTGAATGTTTCCTTCAGTTCTTTCAGTCTGAGAAACGCCAAGCGTGTTCTTCCTTCTCCAGCTCCTTGCAATGTCATTATAATACTTTACTTTGTCTTCTCGAGAGGCCCTTTGAAATCTTCTGTTCAGTTCTTTTACTTCATCAATTCTTCCCTTTGCTTTAGCTGCTCAACTCGCGAGAGAGAGTTTAAGAGTCTCCTCTGACATCCATCTTCGCCTTTTCTTTCTTTCCTGTCTTTTCAGGGACCTCTTGCTTTCTTCATGGATGATGTCCTTGATGTCATTCCACAACTCGTCTGGTCTTCGGTCACTAGTGTTCAATGCATCACATCTGTTCTTCAGATTGTCTCTAAATTCAGGTGGGATATACTCAAGGTCATTTTTTGGCTCCCGTGGACTTGCTCTGATTTTCTTCAGTTTCAGCTTGAACTTGCATATGAGCAGTTGATGGTCTATTCCACAGTCGGTCCCTGGCCTTGTTCTGACCGATGATATTGAGCTTTTCCTTCATCTCTTTCCACAGATGTAGTCAATTTGATTTCTGTGTATTCCTTCTGGTGAGGTCCCTTTGTACAGTCACCATTTATGTTGGTGAAAGATGGTATTTGCAATGAAGAAGTCGTTGGCCTTGCAAAATTCTATCATTCTATCTCTGGCATTATTTCTATCACCAAGGCCATATTTGCCAACTGCTGATCCTTCTTTGTTTCCACCTTTCGCATTCCAATCACCTCTAATTATCAATGCATCTTGATTCCATGTTCGATCAATTTCAGACTGTAGCAGCTGATAAAAATCTTCTATTTCTTCATCTTTGGCCCTAGTGGTTGGTGCATAAATTTTAATAATAGTCTCAATAACTGGTCTTCGTTGTAGGAGTACGGATATTATCCTATCACTGACAGCATTGTACTTCAGGACAGATCTTAAAACATTCTTTTTGACGATGAATGCAACACCATTCCTCTTTGAGTTATTCCCAGCATAGTAGACTATGTGATTGTCTGATTCAAAATGGCCAATAGCAGGCCATTTCAGCTCACTAATGCCTAGGACATCGATGTTTATGCGTTCCATTTCATTTTTGACAATTCCCAATTTGCCTAGATTCATACTTCGTACATCCCAGGTTTCGATTATTAATGGATGTTTGCAGCTGTTTCTTCTCATTTTGAGTCATGCCACATCAGCAAATGAAGGTCCCAAAAGCTTTATTCCATCCATGTCATTAGGGTCGACTCTACTTTGAGGAGGCAGTTCTTCCCCAGTCATCTTTTGATTGCCTTCTAACCTGAGGGGCTCATCTTCCAGCACAATATCAGACAATGTTCTGCTGCTATTCATAAGGTTTTCACTGGCTAAGGCTTTTCAGAAGTAGACTGCTGGGTCCTTCTTCCTAGTCTGTCTTAGTCTGGAAGCTCAGCTGAAACCTGTCCTCCTTGGGTGACCCTGCTAGTATCTGAATACCAGTGGCATAGCTTCCAGCATCACAGCAACACACAAGCCCTCACAGTACGACAAACTGACAGACACGTGGGGGGCAGCACTGTTTATAATAGCAAAGAGATAGAAGCAACCAAGGGGCCCATCAACAGATAAATAGATAAATAAATTATGTTATATTCACACAATGGAATATCACGCATCGATAAAGCACAGTGATGAATCAGTGTAACATTTCATAACATGGAGCAATCTGGAAGGCATTATACTGAGTGAAATTAGTCAGTTGCCAAAGGAGAAATATTGCATAAAACCACTATTATAAGAACTGAAGAAATGGTTTAAAGAGAGAAGAAAATATTCTTTGATGGTTTTGAGAGAGGGGAGGGAGGGAGGGCAGGTGAGGAGTATTCACTAATTAGATAGCAGAAAAGAACTACTTTAGGTGGCGGGAAAGATAACACACAGTACAGGCGAGGTCAGCACAACTGGACTAAAACAAAAGCAAAGAAATTTTCCTGAATAAATTGAATGCTTTGAAAGCTAGCATTGCAGGGGCAAGAGTTTGGGAACCTTGATTTCAGGGGACATCTAAGTCAATTGGCATAATAATATCTATTAAGAAACATTCTGCATCCCACCTTGGAGAGAGGCATCTGGAGTCTTAAAACCTAGCAAACGGCAATCTAAGATGCATCAATTGGTCTCAAACCACCTGGAGCAAAGGAGAATGAAGAACACCAAGGACACAAGGGAATTACGAGCCCAAGGAACAGAAAGGGTCACATAAACCAGAGTTTCCATCAGCCTAAGATCAGAAGAGTTAGATGGTGCTGGGCTACAACCAATACCTGCGCTGACAGGGAACACAACTGAGAACCCCTGAGGGAGCAGGAGAGCAGTGGGATGCAGACCCCAAATTCTCATAAAAAGACCAGACTTAATGGTCTGACTGAGACTAGAGGAATCCCGGTGGTCATGGTCCCCAAACCTTCTGTTTGGCCCAAGACGGGAAACATTCCCAAAGCCAAGTCTTCACACAGGGATTGGACTGGACAGTGGGTTGGAGAAGGATGCTGGTGAGGAGTGAGCTTTTGGGATCAGGTGGACACTTGAAATTTTATTGGCATCTCCTCACTGGAGGGGAGATGAGAGGGTAGAGGGGGTTAGAAGCTGGCAAAATAGACACAAAAATAGAGAGTGGAGGGAGGGAGCAGGCTGTCTTATTAGGGGAAGGGAATTGGGAGTATGTAGCAAGGCGTATATAAGTTTTTGTGTGAGAGACTGACTTGGTTTGTAAACTTTCACTTAAAGCATAATAAAAATTAAAATAATAATAATAAGATACTGAACCTACTCTCAAAGATCTTAGGATTTAGTAGGGAACAATAAACATCTATAGTGTGGCATAGCAAAAATCAGAATGTAACAAGTGTCAAATGTCAACTATCAAGTTCACGTAATTGTTTTTGCAGTGAAAACAGCTTTTGCACTTACTCTAATCGTGTCAATAACTCATATTCCAGGTAAGTAATTCAGATAATGCAAAAAGAATAAATAAAATTAACATAAATTTTCACCATCCTTTGGTAAGCATCATTAAAACTTTAGCAATTATAAGATCATATAACATCTTATCTTTGTGAATCTGTACACACAGGTATTTATTTTTACATAAATGTTACATCATAATTCTATCAAATATGCCTTTTTAAAAAGTATACTCTTTTCTGGCCTTCCTCCAATTTCCTCCCTACCCCTGCCCAACCAGCAGGCAGCGGCACCCCACCTTCCAGTGACTGGCGTTGATAACCTCATGTGTATCCTTCCCTTTCTTTCCCCACATACAAGCACGTACACATATGTAAGGGAGGTTGTCATGATTTGTTTTACTAAAGTCTATCATATGTCATGGGGGATTATTTTTTTGATAAGTTATTGAATTCTATTGCCTAGAATTTTGTCGAGGATTTTTGCATCTAAGTTCTTGAAGGATATAGGTCTGTAATTTTCTTTTTTGGTGATGTCTTTACTTGGTTTTGGTATCAGGGAAATGCTGGCTTCACAGAATGAGTTTGAGACTATTCCATGCTTTTCTATGCTCTGAAATGCCTTTAGTAGTAGTGGTGTTAGCTCTTCTCTGAAAGTTTGGTGGAACTCTCCAGTGAAGCTGTCAGGACCAGGTTTATTTGGCTGGGAGTTTTTGAATTACCTTTTCTATCTCTCCTTTCGTGATGGATTTATTTAATTGTTCTACCTCTGTGTTAGTTTATGTAGATAGTGTGTTTCTAGAAATTAATCCATTTCTTCTAGGTTTTCAAATTTGTTAGAGTGCAATTTTTCACAGTAATCTGATATGATTCTTTTAGTTTCAGTTGGGTCTGTTGTGATACCACCCATCTCATTTCTTATTTGGGTTACTTGCTTCCTCTTCTGTTTTTCTTTTGTCAGTTTGGTCAATGGCTTATCAATTTTGTTGATCTTTTCAAAGAACCAGTCTTGGTCTTGTTAACTCTTTCAGTTCTTTTCCTGTTTTCTATTTCATTTAATTCTGCTCTAATTTTTATTATTTGCTTTCTTCTGGTGCCTGAGGCCTTCTTTCAAAGCTCTCTTTCTATTTGTTCAAGATGTGGAGATAATTCTTTCATTTTGGCTCTTTCTTCTTTTTGGATATGTGCATATATTGCTATAAATTGAACTCTGAACACTGACTGCTTTAGCTGTGTCCCATAGGATCTGGTAGGAAGTGTTTTCATTCTCATTTGAGTCTATGAATTTCTTTATTCCATCCTTAATTTCTTCTACAGCCCATTGGTTTTTGAGCAA
Organism: Loxodonta africana; assembly: GCF_030014295.1. Taxonomy (NCBI): domain Eukaryota; kingdom Metazoa; phylum Chordata; class Mammalia; order Proboscidea; family Elephantidae; genus Loxodonta; species Loxodonta africana. The sequence goes on from NC_087346.1 coordinate 87,665,377, forward strand.
GGTGTTGTTCAGTTTCATGCCTTTCATTTTTTCTTCCTTGCTTTTTCTGTTATTGATTTCTACTTTTATGGCTTTAGGGTCAGAAAAGATGCTTTGTAATATTTCAATGTTTTGGATTCTGTTAAGTCTTACTTTCTGTCCTAACTTGTGGTCTATTCTGGTGAATGTTCCATGCACATTGGGAAAAAAAAAAAGTATACTTGGCTGCTGTTGGGTGGAGTGTTCTGTATATGTTTATGATGTCAAATTGGTTGATTGTGGCATTTAGATCTCTGTGTCTTTACTGAGCTTCTTTCTGGATGTTCTGTCCTTCACCGAAAGAGGTGTGTTAAAGTCTCCTACTGATATTGTGGAGCTGTCTCTCTCTCTTTTCAGTGCCATTAGCGTTTGTTTTATGTATTTTGAGTACCGTCGTTGGGTGTGTAAATATTTATGATGGTTATATCCTTCTGGTATCCTGTCCCTTTAATCATTACATAGTGTCCTTCCTTATCCTTTATGGTGGATTTTACTTTAAAGCCTATTTTCTTAGGAATTAATATTACCATTCCTGTTCTATTTTAGTTGTAACTTGTATGCTTGATATTTTTTTTTCCATCCTTTGAGTTTTAGTTTGTTTCTGTCTTTAAGTCTAACATATGTCTTTTGTAGGCAGCATACAGATGGAATCTGTTTTTTTTTTAATCCATTCTATCACTCTGTCTCCTTATTAGTGTATTTAGTACATTAGTGCTGTTATTTTGATGTCTTTTTTTTTTTTCTGCTGTTGACAGTTTTTTGTTCCACGTAATTTTCTGTGCTGAGTCATTTTCTTTATATGTTTTCTTTTTTTTGTTCTTGCTTTTGTATTTGCCGAGTCTTTATGTTTTTTTATTTTGTTGTGTAGGATTTGGAGTTTCCTTTGTGGTTACCTTAATATTTACACCTATTTTTCTTCTTTTAACGCTATCTTTTATTTCTTTTTGTCACCTTGACTTCATTTCCATATGCGAGATCTATGACTACATTTTTTAGTCCCTCTTTTTGTTTTCATGTTGTCCTCTTATACACAACGACATCTCTGTTTTCTGGTTCTGAGTGGTTTCTCTTGGATTTATTTTTGTGATGTTTCTTTCTGGGTTGCTATCTGGTTACTTTGTCCCATGTTTTACTCTTGGGTTGTTGTGTTACCGATTTTCTAACTGGAGGATTCCCTTTAGTATTTCTTGTAATTTTGGTTTGGTTTTTTGCAAATTTCCAAAACTTCTGTTTATCTGGAAACATCCTAATTTTGCCTTCATATATGAGAGACAGTTTTTCTGGATATATGATTCTTGGCTGGAAATTTTTTTCCTTCAAGGCGTTATGTAGGTTATCTTAGTGCCTTCTTGCCTGCATGGTTTCTTCTGAATAGTCTGAGCTTAGTTTTATTGACTCTCCTTTGTAGGTGACATTTCGTTTATCCCTAGCCACTCTTAAAATTCTCTTTATCTTTGGTTTTGGCAAATTTGATTGTAATATATCTTGGTGACTTTCTTATGAGATCTACCTTATGTGGGGTTTGATGAACATCTTGGATAGATATCTTCTCATCTCTCACAATTTCAGGGAAGTTTTCTGCCAACAAGTCTTCAGCAATTCCCTCTGTATTTTCTGTTATACCCCTCTGTTGTGGTACTCCAATCCCTCATAGGTTATTTCTCTTGTTAGAGTTCCACATAATTCTTAGGGTTTCTTCATTTTTTAAAAATTCTTTCATCAGATTTTTCCTCTAATAGGTTGGTGTCAAGTGCTTTATCTTCAATTCCACCAATTCTAACTTCCATTTTCTCAATTCTGCTCCTATGACTTTCTATTGAGTTGTCTAATTCTGAAATTTCTTCTGGATTTCTGTTTGCTGTCTCTCTATGGATTCTTGTAGCCTGTTAAATTTCTACTTATGCTCTTCTCAAATCTTCTTAAGTTCCTCTAATGCTTTTCCTGTGTCTTTCTTGGCTTATTCTTCATTTGACCTGATCTTCTCCCTGATCTCTTTAAGAGTTCTGTATATTAATCTTTTGTAATTTACCTCTAGTAAATCTGGGCAATTCTCTTCCTCCAGATTCTTGATTCTTTGCTTTGGGAGATTGGTGAAGCCATCATGGTCTGCCTCTATTAATGTGATTTGATATTGACTGTTGTTTCTGAGCCATCAATAATTTATTGCATTTGTTTATCTTATGTATGCTTACTCTGTTCTGGAAACCCTGGTGGCATACTGGTTGATATCTAAGCTGCAACCAAAGGTCAGCAGTTTGAATTCAGCAGTTTGGAAACTCTATTGAGCAGTTATACGCTGCCCTTCAGGGTCGCTATGAGTTGGAATCAACTCAATGGCAATGGATTTTTCTTTACTTTTTTTTGTTGTTGTTGTTGTTACTCTGTTCTAGCTTCTTGTTTAATTTTTTTTTTTTTTTTTTTTTTTGATATGCCCACATAGGCTGCTCGCGTGAGCTAGTTTGATTATTGGTGACTTTGAGACAATAAGGTCCTGCCACCATGAGGTTAAAGCTGCTAGTATGTAAAAACGCTCAGGACTCCATTTGATTTTCTTATATGAATTCTGCTTAGGTGTCCAGGTAGTTGATCACCAAGTGTGTGGTGAAGGCTCTCACCTACAGTCATAGATAAGCAGGGGTGATTGGTGTAGGCACAAATATCTGGCTGAAGTGGGGGTCACACAAAGAGCAAGACAGGGGCCTGAATATAACCCTTGAGAGTGTGTGATGAAAGCATGTCCGTGTTCCCTAGAGCACACAGGAGGGTGGGTTTTGCAGCTAGAGTACGGGCACTCAACCCTGTTGGCTGTAAGGACTGGGAGGTACCACTTATCCTTTGACCCCTGTCATGGGTGGCTAGTGGGGTGGGTGGAGCTTCCAGTCCTCAGGCTTCTGGTGTGGGTAGGTGAGGACCCTGTTTAATAGCCAGATGTCAAATATCAAAAACCTACATCTCCATCATACAACTGAAACAGTTTAGGTTAAATTTTGGGTATGTAATTACCCTATTGTACTGTGCTAAAGAGGCTCTATAATGTTGAAATGGGCCCACGCAGGTATATGCAGAGGTGAAAGGCATTCAAAGTCTGTGGACCCCTTATGCCTGTGCCTAAGCAAAGGAGCTGATTCTGCCCTGAGTTCCTGGCTTAGGGGAGCCAGCAGATTATTTTTCCCCCTATCTGTTAATCTGTTCCTTCTCCAAGGCTGAGAGAATGGCTCAAGCATGCAACAGGTCCTACTTGCAGCCCAAGGAATGTGGCTATTACTGATGCCAACTAGGGACCCTGTGCAGAGTGGGGAGGAGTTAGATACATGGGAGAGAGTTTTTTCCAAATGGGTGATTTTTGCTCTGCACAGTAGATTAGACACAAGTACTTAACTTTTTGCAAGTGTACACCCATTTTCACTGATTCTGGAGGTGTGCGTGGACTCTCCTTTACTTGGTCTCTTCCGATGTGGAAAATGCATTCCAAATGCCACTGCTTGCTTCACCGCACTTGCACCAATGAAACCAGTCTGCTAGGTGCTGGCTCCTGTCTGTTCGAGACTGGCAACTCTTCATTGCTTCTGAACAATTTTTCCCTCCCCTACCACTCATTTTGATTCCTCAACTTTGTCTTTGACTATCAGGCTTCCCAGATATTCCTGTATAATCAATACACTTGTTTTTTTTGGGGGGGGGTCTTTACTGTAAGAGGGGCCACAGGAAGCATGTGAGTACTCTGCCATTTTTGCTCCACCTTCTATTTTTATTTCTTAAATAAAGATTTAAGAATTTTACATTTTAAGTTTTTTTTTTTTTTGTTATATTTGGATGCTAGTCTTCTTTACAAATAAAACACCTAGATTTTTCTCGACCTGGACCACTTTGACCTTATGTACTGCCTCTGAAGTTCCAGTTTTAGGAAGACCTTGAAAATACTTCTGATTTGATTTTCTATAATTTTTTTTTTTTTTTTTTTTTTACTACTTATGTTGTAGATGATTGAGATTATGCATAGAGGGCCTACTTTGAAAAGAAAATGATAATTATATTATTTTACCTATGCCGAAGTGTTCAATGTTTCCTTATTAGGGGTGTAAGAGAGATGAGACAACAGATATTTTTTAAAATTGTAGTGAAAATATACACAACAAAACATAACACAATTCAAAAATTGTACATGTATAATTCAGTGACAGTGTTTCCATTCTTCAAGTTGTGCAACCATTCTCACTACCTGCAGCGTGATGGATCACTGTTGTGTGGCCTTTCTAGCCAGGGTCCTATAACTCACAGCCAAGTGACTGGGTGAGACTGAGTGATAGGGTAATTGTGACCCACCAAAGGAATTGGCCATTTTTGTCATTCCTTCCGGCTTGAAATGAGCCACTCCAGAGGCAAGAAAGAGAAGATATCACCACCACCAAGGAAGAACAGCCAGGAACCAGCACATCCTTTAGACTCAGGACCTCTGCACTGAGAAGCTCTTGAATCAGGAGACAGAGAGAGATGTAACACTGAAGACAGCAAAACCCAGTAGCAGAGACCCAGCAGCAGGAAACGGCCTGTTGGGCTTTCTGGCCCATGGGGAGAGACAGATGAGTGCCTTTGGGCAGAGGTCTAGGGCCAGGGAGAGATATGCCTGCGATCATGGCTGGGAAGAGGCTGTCCTGATGGAAGAACTGTATCCTTGGGTGTTCCTGAGCCTGAATTGTAAACTTTTCCTTTCCTAACAAGTCCCATGATCAAAGACTAAAAATGAGAGTGAAAGCAGCCAGATTAATCTTTTTAAAGGGCCTTGAAGAGAACAGGATTAGCTAGTGAATTCAAAGCCTTTCTCAAATAGCTCAGTTTTATAGTAGAAAGTACATAGGGATCATTGTATTTCAATTCCACATAAATTCCCCTTAAAAATGACTTAAGCTTGAAGAAGGAAAACATCTTACCACGTCTCTTATGTAAGGAGTGATGCTGAGGCTGGATGCATAGTAAAAGTTAAGCAACACTACTATTTATGTATTTGAAAATTCCAATTTATAAGCCAAATGTACTATGATGATCCAAGTAAAAATATATTTCTCCTTTTGAATCATTTGTATTTTTAATATTTTGTCAGAACTATTTTCAAAATGGGCTTGACATCCTTAAGCAAATTAATTTCTTTTGAATCTGTTGCCTTTTTTTTTTCTCCTTTAGCTATAAAGAGAATGCTATGAAATTATCAAGAATTCATCATGATGAACTAATAAAGTCTCTAGATGGAGCCATCTTCTGGATTGAGTTTGTCATGCGTCACAAAGGAGTCAAACATCTTTGGATTGTAGCCCATGACCTTACCTGGTTCTAGTACCACTCGTTGGATGTCATTGCATTCCTGCTGGCATATATGGCAACTGCTACATACATCATCACAAAATGTTGTCTACTTTTTTGTCTGAATTTTTCTAAGACAGGAAAGAAGAAAAAAAAAAAGGAGCGGTTGTATCTGAGGTCTGAATCTTGTATTCTGATATATGGAACTCCATTAGTTTATTCAAACAGGAATATGTTGCAATATCATATTATCTTCATCATGTAACAAAACAACTTTTCACATTTTACTGATTAAGTCAAAATTTTCTTTCAGGAGATTTATTACCTATTTAAGACTTTGAAAATTTTCATCCTCCCCAAAAAACTGGGGAAATATAAAAATAAATATACATGTAAGTGTATATTTATGTGTATTGTTCCAATACATGAGTTATACCCCACAAAATTATGGAGCTGAACTATCACACATTGTGCTAAGAGAAGAGAACATTAAAAATTATGTGTACGCATCAATATTATTTTATAAAAACTCAGTACATTTTGGCTTCATCTTGGTGCAGAAATTTCTATAGTTTCATCTGTTGCTGAAGAAACTATTGAAGAATTAGAACTGTGTAAAAAGATTCATCCATCCTTTTGGTTTGGGGAGACCAGCAGTGCTGCTTAACTTTTACCATGCATCCAGCCTCAGCATCACTTCTTACCTAAGAGACATAGTGAGATATTTTCCTTCTTCGAGCTTAAGTAATTTTCAAGTGGAATTTACGTGGAATTAGAAATATAATGATCCCTACGTACCTCCTACAATAAAACTGAGCTGTTTGAGGAGGCTTAAAATTCACTTGCTAATCTTCTTCTATTCACGGACCTTTAAAAGGCTAATCTGGGTGCTTTCACTCTCGTTTGTACTCTGATAATATTGTTTCAGTTGTAGTTTATAATAATACAGAGTCTGCACTCTAAAGGAACTTATTGAATTTTCATTCTATTCAAAGGCACATATGTCCACTTCTGTCAAAACATGACACACTATATCACTTAGCTAGTTTGTAAAAATGTTGCAAAATTTAATGTATTCTGAACACCGTTTGAAATGATGACTACTATTCTAAATAACTAAACTTTAGGTAAGAATGTTTGACTCTTACTTCCTTTCCTTGAAAATGCATTGCCCCATTCAAAGAACTTGAACAGACATGTCACCAAAGAGGATATCCGAATGAACAACGCTCACCTGAAAAGATGCTCATATTCATTAGTCATTCCAAAACAAACAAACAAACAAAACAGTAATGCCATCGAGTCAATGCCGACTCATAACGGTCCAATAGGCTAGAACTGAACTGCCCTACAAGCTTTCCAAGGAGCAACTGGTAAATTCAAACTGCTGGTCTTTTGGCTAGCAGCCAAACTCTTAAGCACTGTGCCACCAGGACTCAAACTATCCCTTAGGAAGATGCAAACCAAAACCACAACAAAGTACCATCTCAACCCTAATAGAATGGTATTGATCAAAAAAAAGGAAAACTTTAGATGTTAGCAAGATTTGTGTGGAAACAGAAAATCTCATCCTTTGCTGGTTGGAACGTAAAACAGCACAGCCACAGTGAAAAACAGCTTGGTGGTTCTTCAGAGTTAAACATAGAACTACCATATGGCTCAGCAATTTACACCTGAAAGAAGCTACGCATAGAGACACGTGTACACCAAAGTTCATTGCAGCACTATTCACAATAGCCAAAAGGCAGAAAGAACTAAAATGTCAACTGAAGAATGGATAAACAAAAAAGGTATATACATTCAAGGGAATACTACTGAGCCATAAAGAGGATTGAAGTCCTCTTATTGCCACAAGATGGATGAACCTAGAAAACATGATGAGTAAAACAAGACAGTCACAAAAGGACAAATAGTGTATAATTTAACATACATGAAATAAGCAAACGCATGGGAACCAAAAATTATTAGTGATTACCAGGGATGAGAGAGAGGGGAAAGAGGAGAATTTGCTTAGGGTGCATTGAATGTATGTTAATGGTGTTGAAATAATTTGAAAAATGGTAGTGTTAAAATGGCGTGGGGGTAGTGTCTGACCTCCTCTAACTTCACCAGGAGAAAGGATAATCAAGATCAACAGCCGAAGGTTGATTCCTATGAGACAGGGGTCAGATGTGCCTCCTCCGTCAACCATCTTTACCAAAACTGACACCAGCTGTCCATCCCACAGCATTCTCTAGTTCTCTGCTGGACTCAATTTTTCATTGCAATGGCCACACAGAAGTCAGAGACCATACACATAATTACGGGACTTGTTAGGAAAGGAAAAGTTTACAATTCAGGCTCAGGAACACCCAAGGATACAGTTCTTCCATCAGGACAGCCTCTTCCCAGCCATGATCACAGGCATATCTCTCCCTGGCCCTAGACCTCTGCCCAAAGGCACTCATCTGTCTCTCCCCACGGGCCAGAAAGCCCAACAGGCCGTTTCCTGCTGCTGGGTCTCTGCTACTGGGTTTTGCTGTCTTCAGTGTTACATCTCTCTCTGTCTCCTGATTCAAGAGCTTCTCAGTGCAGAGGTCCTGAGTCTAAAGGATGTGCTGGTTCCTGGCTGTTCTTCCTTGGTGGTGGTGATATCTTCTCTTTCTTGCCTCTGGAGTGGCTCATTTCAAGCCGGAAGGAATGACAAAAATGGCCAATTCCTTTGGTGGGTCACAATTACCCTATCACTCAGTCTCACCCAGTCACTTGGCTGTGAGTTATAGGACCCTGGCTAGAAAGGCCACACAACAGTGATCCATCACACTGCAGGTAGTGAGAATGGTTGCACAACTTGAAGAATGGAAACACTGTCACTGAATTATACATGTACAATTTTTGAATTGTGTTATGTTTTGTTGTGTATATTTTCACTACAATTTTAAAAAATATCTGTTGTCTCATCTCTCTTACACCCCTAATAAGGAAACATTGAACACTTCGGCATAGGTAAAATAATATAATTATCATTTTCTTTTCAAAGTAGGCCCTCTATGCATAATCTCAATCATCTACATGAGTAGTGAAAAATAATTTTATAGAAAATCAAACCACAAGTATTTTTTTTTTAATCTTTGAGTTTAAGATTTAAAATTCTTAAATCTGTATTTAAGAAATAAATTAAAATGCTGGGGCCAAAATGGCAGATTAATCAGATGCTTCCTGTGACCCCCTTACAATAAAGACGCCCTCCCCCAAAAAACAAGTGAATTGATTATACAGGAATATCTGGGAGCCGTGAACATCAAAGGTGAATTTGAGGAATCGAACTTAGCAGCAGCAAGAGGAAAAAATTGTTCAGAAGCAGTGAGGAGTTGCGAGACCCGAATAGACAGCCACCAGAATGTAGTAGGCTAGATTTGTTTGTCCAAGTGTGGTAAAGCAAGCATTGTTGTTCGTAATGCATTTTCCAAATCAGGAGAGACCTCCAGAATCAGCGAAAAGTGGCATGCAATTGGCAAAAGATAAATACTTGCATCTAATCTACTGTGCAGAGCAAAAACCACCATTTGGAAAAAAAAAAAAAAAACCCTCTCCCTTTTGTCTACCTCCTCCCCACTCTGCACAAGGTCCCTAGTTGGCATCAGTGATAGCCACATTCCCTGGGCTACAAGTAGGACCTGTTGTATGTCCTGAGCCATATTCTCAGCCTTGGAGAAGGAACACACTAACAAATAGGAGAAAAAATAATCTGCTGGCTCCCCTAAGCCAGGAACTCAGGGCAGAATCAGCTCCTTTGCTTAGGCACAGGCATAAGGGGCCATGGACTTTGAATGACTTCCGCCCCTGCATAGACCTGTGTGGGCCCATTTCAACATCACAGATGCACATTAGGACAGTAGAATAGACTAAAAAAAAATTGCCGTAGATTTGGTTGCGACCCATAGTGACCCTATAAGACAGAGTAGAACTGCCCTGTAGAGATTCCAAGGAGCACCTGATGGATTAGCAGCTGTAGTACTTATCTACTATACCACCAGGGTTTCCATACAACAGAGTATATACCCAAAATCTAACCTCAACTGTTTCAGATGTGTGGTGGAAATGTATGTTCGTGACATTTGACACCACTCTGACTATTAAACAGGGTCCTCAATTACCCAAATCAGTGACCTAAGGACTAGCGGCTCCACCCACGGCACCTAGCCACCCACAACAGGAGTCCAAGGGTAAGTGGCACACCCAGTCCTTACAACCAACAGCATTGAGTGCCCATAGTCTAGCTGCTCTTATGTGCTGTGAGGAACAGGGACACACTTACCTCACATGCTCTTAAGGGTTCTTGTCAGGGCCCTGCCTTGCTCAGTGTGTGACCCCCTACTCCATCCAGATAGTTGTGCCTACCTATGCCAATCACCCCTGTTTATCTATGACTGTAGGTGAGAGCCTTCACCACACACTTGGTGATCGACTACCTGGACACCTAACCAGAATTCATACAAGAAAAGTAAATGGACTCCTGAGCTTATATACATAGTAGCAGCTCTACCCTCCTGGTGACAGGAATTTAGAGCTTCAAAGTCACAAATAATCAAACTAGCTCACTTGAGCAGCCTACGTGGGCATATCAAAACAAAGTAAAACAAGAAGCTAGAACACAGTAACCAAAAAAAAAAAAAATCCATTGCCATCGAGTCAATTCCAACTCATAGCAACCCTATAAGACAGAGTAGAACAGCTCCATAGAGTTTCCAAGGAGTGCCTGGTGGATTCGAGCTGCTGACCTTTGGTTAGCAGCTTAGACCTTAACCACTACACCACCAGGGTTTCCAGAAAACAGTAAGCAAACAAAGAATCAAGAAATCTTCCAGGGGAAGAGAATTGCCCGGTACTACCAGAGGTAAATAACAAAAGATTAATATACAGAACTCTTCAAGAGATCAGGAAGAAGATCAGACAAAACGACAAGCAGCACACAGAAAAAGCATCAGAGGAACTAAAGAAGACTAGAGAAGAGCATAATGAGAAATTTAATAGGCTAGAAGAATCCATAGAGAGACAGCAAACAGAAATCCAGAAGATTAACAATAAATTTCAGAATTAGACAACTCAGTAGAAAGGCACGGTAGCAGAATTGAGAAAATGGAAGTTAGAATTAGTGGAACTGAAGATAGAGCACTTGACACCAACATATTTGAGGAAAAATCAGATGAAAGAATTAAACAAAAATGAAGAAACCTTACAAATTATGTGGAACTCTAACAAGAGGAATAACTTATGAGGGCTTGGAGTACCACAACAGAGGGGTATAACAGAAAATACATAGAGAATTGTCGAAGGTTTGTTGGCAGAAATTGTGAGAGATGAGAAGACATCTAACCAAGATGCTCATCAAACCTCACACAAGGTAGATCTCAAAAGAAAGTCACCAAGATATATTACAATCAAATTTGCCAAAACCAAAGATAAAGAGAATTTTAAGAGTGGCTAGGGATAAATGAAATGTCACCTGCAAAGGAGAGTCAATAAAACTAAGCTCGGACTACTCAGAAGAAACCATGCAGGCAAGAAGGCAATAAGATAACCTATATAACACCTTGAAGAAGAAAAAAAATTTCCAGCCAAGAATCATATACCCAGGAAAACTTTCTCTCATATACGAAGACAAAATTAAGATGTTTCCATACAGACAGAAGTTCGGGGAATTTGCAAAAACCAAACCAAAATTACAAGAAATACTAAACGGAGTCCTCCAGTTAGAAAATAAATAACAACCCAAGCCTAAAGCATGGGAGATAACAACCAGATATCAACTCGAAAAGGAAAACCACAAAAATAAATCCAAGCCAAACCACTCAGAACAGGAAACAGAGATGTCATTCTGTACTAGAGGACAACATTGAAACAAAAAGAGAGACAAAAAAATGTAGTCACAGATCTGTCAATGGAAACTAAGTCAAGGTAATATAAAGAAATAAAAAATAGTGCTAAAAGGAGAAAAATAGGGGGAATGTTAGGTAACCACAAAGGAAACTGCCAATCCTACACAACAAAATAAAAAAACAAGAAAAACATAAAGACTCAGCAAATACAAAGGCAACAAAAAAAGAAAATATATAAAGAAAAATGACTCAGCACAGAAAATTAAGTGGAACAAAAAACTGTCAAAAACAGAAAAAAAGGACATCAAAATAACAGCACTAAACTCATACCTATCAATAATTATGCTGAATGTAAATGTACTAAATGCACCAATAAAGAGACAGAGAAAGAATGGATAAAAAAACAGGATCCATCTATATGCTGCCTACAAGAGACATATCTTAGACTTAAAGACACAAACTAAAACACAAAGGATGGAAAAAAAATATCAAGAATACATGTTACAACTAGAAAAGAACAGGAGTGGTAATATCAATTCCTAACAAAATGGACTTTAGAGTAAAATCCACCACAAAGGATAAGGACGGACACAATATAATGATTGTTGTTGTTGTTAGGTGCCATCGAGGCGGTTCCGACTCATAGCAACCGAATGCACAACAGAATGAAACACTGCCCGGTCCTGAGCCATCCTTGCAATCTTTGTTATGCTTAAGCTCATTGTTGCAGCCACTGTGTCAATCCACCTCGTTGAGGGTCTTCCTCTTTTCTGCTGACCCTGTACTCTGCCAAGCATGACGTCCTTCTCCAGGGACTGATCCCTCCTGACAACATGTCCAAAGTATGTAAGACACAGTTTCACCACCCTTGCCTCTAAGGAGCATTCTGACCACACTTCTTCCGAGACAGATTTGTTCGTTCTAGCAGTCCATGGTATATTCAATATTCTTTGCCAACACCACATTTCAAAGGCGTCAACTCTTCTTCGGTCTTCCTTATTCATTGCCCAGCTTTAACATGCATGTGATGCAATTGAAAATACCATGGCTCGGGTCAGGCACACCTTTGTCTTCAGGGTGACATCTTTGCTCTTCAACACTTTGAAGAGGTCCTTTGCAGCAAATTTGCCCAATGCAATGCGTCTTTTGATTTCTTGACTGCTACTTCCATGGCCGTTGATTGTGGATCCAAGTAAAATGAAATCCTTGACAACTTCAGTCTTTTCTCCGTTTATCATGATGTTGCTCATTGGTCCAGTTGCGAGGTTTTTTGTTTTCTTTATGTTGAGGTGCAGTCCATACTGAAGGCTGTGATCTTTGATCTTCATTAGTAAGTGCTTCAAGTCCTCTTCACTTTCAGCAAGCAAGGGTTGTTTCATCTGCATAAAGCAGGTTGTTAATGAGTCTTCCTCCAATTCTGATGCCCTGTTCTTCTTCATACAGTCCAGCTTCTTATAGTATTTGTTCAGCATACAGATTGAATAGGTATTGTGAAAGAATACAACCTTGACACACACCTTTCCTGACATTAAACCAATCAGTATCCCCTTGTTCTGTCCAAACAACTGCCTCTTGATCTATGTAAAGGTACTTCATGAGCAAAATTAAGTGTTCTGGAATTCCCGTTCTTCGCAGTGTTATCCATAGTTTTTTATGATCCACACAGTGGAATGCCTTTGCATAATCAATAAAACACAGATAAACATCCTTCTGGTATTCTCTGCTTTCAGCCAGAATCCATCTGACATCAGCAATGATATCCCTGGTTCCACATCCTCTTCTGAAACCAGCCTGAATTTCTGGCAGTTCCCTGTCGATATACTGCTGCAGCCACTTTTGAATGATCTTAAGCAAAATTTTGCTTGTCTGTGATATTAAAGACATTGTTCTATAATTTCCACATTCAGTTGGATCACCTTTCTGAGGAACAGGCATAATTATCTATCTCTTCCAGTCAGTTGGCCAGGAAGCTTTCTTTCATATTTCTTGGCATAGAGGAGTGAGTACCTCCAGTGCTGCATCTGTTTGTTGAAATATCTCAATTGATATTCCATCAATTCCTGGAGCCTTGTTTTTTGCCAATGACTTCAGAGCACCTTGGACTTCTTCATTCAGTGCCATCTGTTCCTGATCATATGCCACCTCTTGAAATGGTTGAATATCAACTAATTCTTTTTGGTACAATGACTCCGTGTATTTCTTCCATCTTCTTTTGATGCTTCCTGGGTCGTTTAATATTTTCCCCCATGGAATCCTTCACTATTGCAACTTGAGGCTTGAATTTTTTCTTCACTTCTTTGAGCTTAAGAAACGCTGAGCATGTTCTTCCCTTTTGGTTTTCCATCTCCAGCTTTTTGCACATGTCATTATAATACTTTAATGTCTTCTTGAGAGGTCCTTTGAAATTTTCAGTTCTTTTACTTCATCAATTCTTCCTTTTACTTTAGCTGCTCGATGCTCAAAAGCGAGTTTCAGAGTCTCCTCTGACATCCATCTTGGTCTTTTCTTTCTTTCCTGACTTTTCAGTGACCTCTTGCTTTCTTCATGGATGATGTCCTTGATGTCATTTCACAACTCGTCTGGTCTTCGATCACTAGTATTCAATGCATCAAATTTATTCTTGAGATTGTCTCTAAATTCAGGCGGAATATACTCAGGGTCATATTTTGGCTCTCATGGACTTGCTCTGATTTTTTTCAGTTTCAGCTTGAACTTGCATGGAGCAATTGATGGTCTATTCCACAGTCGGCCCCTGGCCTCGTTCTGACTGATAATATTGAGCTTTTCCATCGTCTCTTTCCACAGAGGTAGTCAATTTGATTTCTCTGTGTTCCATCTGGCGACGTCCATGTGTATAGTTGCCGTTTATATTGGTGAAAGAAGGTATTTGCAAGGAAGAAGTCGTTGGTCTTGCAAAATTCTATCATTTAATCTCTGGCATTGTTTCTATCACCAAGGCCACATTTTCCAACTACTGATCCTTCTTCTTTGTTTCCAACTTTTGCATTCCAATCGCCAGTAATTATCAATGCATCTTGATTGCATGTTTGATCAATTTCAGACTGTAGTAGCTGAAAAAAGCTTCTATTTCTTCATCTTTGGCCCTAGTGGTTGGTGCATAAATTTGAATAATAGTCGTATTAACTGGTCTTCTTTGTAAGAGTATGGATATTATCCTATCACTGACAGCGTTGTACTTCAGGACAGATCTTGAAATATTCTTTTTGATGATGAATGTAACACCATTCCTCTTAGAGCTGTCATTCCCAGCATAGTAGACTATATGATTGTTCTATTCCAAATGGCCAATTCCAGTCCATTTCAGCTGACTAGTGCCTAAGATATCGATGTTTATGTGTTCCATTTCATTTTTGACGGTTTCCAATATTCCTAGATTCATACTTCATATATTTCAGGTTCCAATTATTAATGGATGTTTGCAGCTGTTTCTTCTCATTTTGAGTCATGCCATATCAGCACATGAAGGTCCCAAAAGCTTTACTCCATCCCCCACGTGTCTGTCAGTTTGTCATACTATGGGGGCTTGTGTGTTGCTGTGATGCTGGAAGCTATGCCACCAGTGTTCAGACACCAATCAGGGTCACCCATGGAGGACAGGTTTCAGCTGAACATATAGACTAAGACAGACCAGGAAGAAGAATCTGACAGCCTACTTCTGAAAAGCATTAGTCAGTGAAAACCTTATGAATAGTAGCCAAACATTGTCTGATATAGTGCTGGAAGATGAGTCCCACAGGTTGGAAGGCATTCGAAACATGACTGGGGAAGAGCTGCCTTCTCAAAGTAGAGTCAACCTTAATGTAATGATTAAAGAACAATATACCAGGAGGACATAACCATAATAAATATTTACACACCCAAAGACAATGCTCAAAATACATAAAACAAACCCTAACAGCACTGAAAAGAGAGATAGACAGCTCCACAGCAACAGTAGGAGATTTCAATGCACCACTTTCAGTGATGGACAGAACATCAGGACAGAAGCTCAGTAAAGACACAGAGGATCTAAATGCCACGATCAACCAATTTGACATCATAAACATATACAGAACACTCCACCCAACAGCAGCCAAGTATACTTTCTTTTTTTTTCCAATGTGCATGGAACATTCACCAGAATAGACCACATGTTAGGACAGAAAGCAAGACTTAACAGAATACAAAACATTGAAGCATCTTTTCTGACCCTAAAGCCATAAAAGTAGAAATCAATAACAGAAAAAGCAAGGAAGAAAAAACCAAACACATGAAACTGAACAACATCTTGCTCAAAAACCAATGGGCTGTAGATGAAGTTAAGGATGGAATAAAGGAGTTCATAGACTCAAATGAGACTGAAAACACTTCCTACCAGATCCTATGGGACACAGCTAAAGCAGTCAGTGTTCAGAGTTCAATTTATAGCAATATATGCAACTACTCAAAAAGAAGAAAGAGCCTAAATGAAAGAATTATCTCTACAACTTGAACAAATAGAAAGAGAACTTTGAAAGAAGGCCTCAGGCACCAGAAGAAAGCAAATAATAAAAATTAGAGCAGAATTAAATGCAATAGAAAAAAGAAAAGAACTGAAAGAGTTAACAAGACCAAGACTGGTTCTTTGAAAAGATCAACAAAATTGATAAACCATTGACCAAGCTGACAAAAGAAAAACAGAAGAGGAAGCAAATAAACCAAACAAGAAATGAGATGGGTGATATCACAACAGACCCTACTGAAATTAAAAGAATCATATCAGATTACTATGAAAAATTGCACTCTAACAAATTTGAAAACCTAGAAGAAATGGATTAATTTCTAGAAACACACTATCTGCATAAACTAACACAGAGGTAGAACAACTAAATAAAAACATCACAAAAGAAGAGCTAGAGAGGCGGGGCCAAGATGGCGGACTAAGTAGACGCTACCCCGGATCCCTCTTGCAACAAAGACTTGGAAAAACAAGTGAATTGATCACATACATAACAATCTACGAACCCTGAGCAACAAACACAGATTTAGACACGGAAAACGAACAAATACAGGGAAGCAGCAACTGTTTTCGGAGCCTGGAGCCAGCGTCCCAGTCAGGTAACCTGGGCGTCGGGCATCTGGGCCCAGGGGAGCTGAACTCATAAATCTTGTGACTGCGCAAACAAGGGATGCAGCCCTGCCCCCATGAACTGAACCCGGGAGGGGGCCCAGCCAGTCCGTGGGGGCAGCGTGGCGACGCGGCTGGTGGGAGAACTCCCCGGGAGGCAGTGACTGGCTTTGGAGCCGGGAGTGCTGCGTCCCAGCCGGGGAACCCTGGCGCCGGGTATTTGACTGGGCGCTGTCACGGCGCAAGCACGGGGCGCAGCCCTACTCCCCTGAACTAACTCCGGGAGAGGGCCCAGCCAGTCTGCGGGGGCAGCGCGGTGACGCGGCTGGCAGGACAAGAAATCCCCGGGAGGTAGCAACTGATTTTGGAGCCGGGAGTACTGCGTCCCAGCAGAGGAACCTTGATGCTAGGATTTGGACTGGCAGCAGAGGATCTGACCACGGCTTCAGGGGGCCAGACCCCGGGGGGCAATCTCCACACAGCCAACACACATAGGCAACACGCCCCTCGGTAATCTCAGATATAATAGTCATTCCAAGCAAGACAAGAAACTCTGGCTATATTCCGAGGTGCTACTCTCCTACCTCTCTGATCCCTCCCCCACCCTCCCCAGTCGGCTTCATTAACATTGGAATTTCCTGAGCCAGAGGGAGAACAGCTCCGGCTCCGCGGCGGCTTTGCTTCCCTCCCTTTTTTTTTCTTTTGGTCTGTTCCTAACCCACTCTTCGGGCCTGAGAGAAGGAACCACAAAAACCCCAGGGACCAAAAATCCTTCCCTAATTTTTTTTTATTTAATTGGACTAAAAACACAGAACCAGCAACAGCCAAGCATATATGATCCAAATCTCAGACTTTCATTCTCACAGGGAACAAGGTGGCAGTTATAATCCAAAGGCACTTCTGATAGGGATCTGACTGCATTTTTTTTTAGCAGAATTTCTGGAAAAACAAGCTTACCGGTGATGGCTCAGAGACAGCAGTCAATATCAAACCACATAAAGAAGCAGACCATGACAGCTTCTACAATCCCCCAAACAAAAGAATCAAAATCTTTCCCAAATGAAGATACAATCCTGGAATTATCAGATACAGAATATAAAAAACTAATTTACAGAATGCTTCAAGACATCATAAAAGAAATAAGGCAAACTGCAGAAAAAGCCAAGGAACACACTGATAAAACTGTTGAAGAACTCAAAAAGATTATTCAAGAACATAGTGGAAAAATTAACAAGTTGCAAGAATCCATAGAAAGACAACATGTAGAAATCCAAAAGATTAACAATAAAATTACAGAATTAGACAACGCAATAAGAAGTCAGAGGAGCAGACTCGAGCAATTAGAATGCAGACTGGGAAATCTGGAGGACCAGGGAATTAACACCAACATAGCTGAAAAAAAAAAAAAAAGATAAAAGAATTTTAAAAAATGAAGAAACCCTAAGAATCATGTGGGACTCTATCAAGAAGGATAACTTCCGAGTGATTGGAGTCCCAGAACAGGGAGGGGGACAGAAAACACAGAGAAAACAGTTGAAGAACTCCTGACACAAAACTTCCCTGACATCATGAAAGACAAAAGGATATCTATCCAAGATGCTCAACGAACCCCATTTAAGATTGATCCAAAAAGAAAAACACCAAGACATATTATCATCAAACTTGCCAAAACCAAACATAAAGAGAAAATTTTAAAAGCAGCCAGGGAGAAAAGAAAGGTTTCCTTCAAGGGAAAATCAATAAGAATAAGTTCAGACTACTCAGCAGAAACCATGCAGGCAAGAAGGGAATGGGATGACATATACAGAGCACTGAAGGAGAAAACTGCCAGCCAAGGATCATATATCCAGCAAAACTCTGAAATATGAAGGCGAAATTAAGATATTTACAGATGAACACAAGCTTAGAGAATCTGCAAAAACCAAAACAAAGCTACAAGAAATACTAAAGGATATTGTTTGGTCAGAAAACCAATAATATCAGATACCAGCACAACACGACGTCACAAAACAGAACATCCTGATATGAACTCAAATAGGGAAATCACAAAAACAAATTAAGATTAATTAAAAAAAAAGCTCATAACGGAATCACTGAAGTCAAAATGTAAAAGATCACAATAATTAAAAAGAGGGACAAAATACAGGTGGCATAGAACTGCCATGTGGAGAGTGATACAAGGCGATATATAGAACAATACAAGTTAGGTTTTTACTTAGAAAAATAGGGGTAAATATTAAGGTAACCACAAAGAGGTATACCAGCTCCATAACTCAAGATAAAAGCCAAGAAAAACGTAACGACTCAACAAATATAAAGTCAAAAACTACGAAAACGAGGATCTCACAATTTACTAAGAAAAAAGTCTCAGCACAAAAAAGTATGTGGAAAAATGAAATTGTCAACAACACACATAAAAAGGCATCAAAATGACAACACTAAACACTTATTTATCTATAATTATGCTGAATGTAAATGGCCTAAATGCACCAATAAAGAGACAGAGAGTCTCGGACTGGATAAAGAAACACGATCCGTCTATATGCTGCCTACAAGAGACACACCTTAGACTTAGAGACACAAACAAACTAAAACTCAGAGGATAGAAAAAAATATATCAACCAAACAAGTAAAAAAGAATAGGAGTAGCAATATTAATTTCTGACAAAATGGACTTTAGACTTAAATCCACCACAAAGCATAAAGAAGGACACTACATAATGATAAAAGAGACAATTGATCAGGAAGATATAACCATATTAAATATTTATGCACCCAATGACAGGGCTGCAAGATACATAAATCAAATTTTAACAGAACTGAAAAGTGAGATAGAGACCTCCACAATTACAGTAGGAGAATTCAACACACCACTTTCAGAGAAGGACAGCACATCCAGTAAGAAGCTCAATAGAGACACAGAAGACCTACTTACAACAATCAACCAACTTGACCTCATAGACTTATACAGAACTCTCCACCCAACTTCTGCAAAGTATAATTTTTTTTCTAGCACATATGGAACATTCTCTAGAATAGACCACATATTAGGTCATAAAACAAACCTTTCCAGAATCCAAAACATCGAAATATTACAAAGCATCTTCTCAGACCACAAGGCAATAAAAGTAGAAATCAATAACAGACAAACTAGGGAAAAGAAATCAAATACTTGGAAACTGAACAATACCCTCCTGAAAAAAGACTGGGTTATAGAAGACATCAAGGAGGGAATAAGGAAATTCATAGAATGCAACGAGAATGAAAATACTTCCTATCAAAACCTCTGGGACACAGCAAAAGCAGTCCTCAGAGGCCAATTTATATCAATAAATGCACACATGCAAAAAGAAGAAAGAGCCAAAATCAGAGAACTGTCCCTACAATTTGAACAAATAGAAAGTGAGCAACAAAAGAATCCATCAGGCACCAGAAGAAAACAAATAATAAAAGTTAGAGCTGAACTAAATGAATTAACAACAACAAAAAAAAATGAATTGGAGAACAGAAAAACAATTGAAAGAATTAACAAAGCCAAAAGCTGGTTCTTTGAAAAAATTAACAAAATTGATAAACCATTGGCTAGACTGACTAAAGAAATACAGGAAAGGAAACAAATAACCCGAATAAGAAACGAGAAGGGCCACATCACAACAGACCCAAATGAAATTAAAAGAATCATATCAGATTATTACGGAAAATTCTACTCTAACAAATTTGCAAACCTAGAAGAAATGGTTGAATTCCTGGAAAAACACTACCTACCTAAACTAACACATTCAGAAGTAGAACAACTAAATAGACCCGTAACATAAAAAGAGACTGAAACGGTAATCAAAAAACTCCCCCCTAAAAAAAGCCCTGGCCCGGACGGCTTCACTGCAGAGTTCTACCAAACTTTCAGAGAAGAGTTAACACCACTACTACTAAAGGTATTTCAAAGCATAGAAAATGACGGAATACTACCTAACTCATTCTATGAAGCCACCATCTCCCTGATACCAAAACCAGGTAAAGACATTACAAGAAAAGAAAATTACAGACCTATATCCCTCATGAACATAGATGCAAAAATCCTCAACAAAATTCTAGCCAATAGAACTCAACAACATATCAAAAAAAATAATTCACCACGATCAAGTGGGATTTATACCAGGTATGCAAGACTGGTTTAATATTAGAAAAACCATTAATGCAATCCACCATACAAATAAAATAAAAGACAAAAACCACATGATCTTATCAATTGATGCAGAAAAGGCATTTGACAAAGTCCAACACCCATTTATGATAAAAACTCTCACCAAAATAGGAATTGAAGGAAAATTCCTCAACATAATAAAGGGCATCTATGCAAAGCCAGCAGCCAACATCACTCTAAATGGAGAGAACCTGAAAGCATTTCCCTTGAGAACGGGCACCAGACAAGGATGCCCTTTATCACCGCTCTTATTCAACATCGTGCTAGAATTCCTAGCCAGGGCAATTAGGCTAGAAAAAGAAATAAAGGGCATCCAGATTGGCAAGGAGGAAGTAAAATTATCTCTATTCGCAGATGACATGATCTTATACACAGAAAACCCCAACAAATCCACCAGAAAATTACTGAAACTAATAGAAGAGTTTGGCAGAGTCTCAGGTTATAAGACAAACATACAAAAATCACTTGGATTCCTCTACATCAACAAAAACAACATCGAAGAGGAAATCACCAAATCAATACCATTCACAGTAGCCCCCAAGAAGTAAAATTCGTAGGAATAAATCTTACCAAAAATGTAAAAGACTTATACAAAGAAAACTACAAAGCTCTACTACAAGAAATTAAAAAGGACCTACTTAAGTGGAAAAACATACCTTGCTCATGGATAGGAAGACTTAACATAGTAAAAATGTCTATTCTACCAAAAGCCATCTATACATACAATGCACTTCCGATCCAAATTCCAATGTCATTTTTTAAGGTGATAGAGAAACAAATCACCAACTTCATATGGAAGGGAAAGAAGCCCCAGATAAGCAAAGCATTACTGAAAAAGAAGACGAAAGTGGGAGGCCTCACTCTACCTGATTTCAAAACCTATTATACAGCCACAGTAGTCAAAACAGCCTGGTATTGGTACAACAACAGGCACATAGACCAGTGGAACAGAATTGAGAACCCAGATATAAATCCATCCACATATGAGCAACTGATATTTGACAAAGGCCCAGTGTCAGTTAATTGGGGAAAAGATAGTCTTTTCAACAAATTGTGTTGGCATAATTCGATATCCATTTGCAAAAAAATGAAACAGGACCCATACCTCACACCAAGCGCAAAAACTAACTCCAAGTGGATCAAAGACCTAAACATAAAGACTAAAATGATAAAGATCATGGAAGAAAAAATAGGGACAACCCTAGGAGCCCTAATACAAGGCATAAACAGAATACAAAACATTACTGAAAATGATGAAGAGAAACCAGATAACTGGGAGCTCCTAAAAATCAAACACCTATGCTCATCTAAAGATTTCACCAAAAGAGTAAAAAGACCACCTACAGATTGGGAAAGAATTTTCATCTATGACATCTCCGACCAGCGCCTGATCTCTAAAATCTACATGATTCTGTCAAAACTCAACCACAAAAAGACAAACAACCCAATCAAGAAGTGGGCAAAGGAAATGAACACACACTTCACTAAAGAAGATATTCAGGCAGCTAACAGACACATGAGAAAATGTTCTCGATCATTAGCCATTAGAGAAATGCAAATTAAAACTACGATGAGATTCCATCTCACTCCAACAAAGCTGGCATTAATCCAAAAAACACAAAATAATAAATGTTGGAGAGGCTGCGGAGAGATTGGAACTCTTATACAGTGCTGGTGGGAATGTAAAATGGTACAACCACTTCGGAAATGTATCTGGCGTTATCTTAAACAGTTAGAAATAGAACTCCCATACAACGCAGAAATCCCACTCCTCGGAATACACCCTAGAGAAACAAGAGCCTTCACACAAACAGATATATGCACACCCATGTTTATTGCAGCTCTGTTTACAATAGCAAAAAGCTGGAAGCAACCAAGGTGTCCATCAACGGAAGAATGGTTTAATAAATTATGGTATATTCACACAATGGAATACTACGCATCGATAAAGAACAGTGACGAATCTCTGAAACATTTCATAACATGGAGGAACCTGGAAGGCATTATCCTGAGCGAAATCAGTCAGAGGCAAAAGGACAATATTGTATAAGACCACTATTAAAAGATCTTCAGAAATAGTATAAACTGAGAAGAACACGTACTTTTGTGGTTACGGGGAAGGGGGAAGGGAGGGAGGGAGGGAGAGGGTTTTTTACTGATTAATTAGTAGATAAGAACTGCTTTAGGTGAAGGGAAAGACAACACTCAATACATGGAAGGTCAGCTCAATTGGACTGGACCAAAAGCAAAGAAGTTTCTGGGATAAAATGAAAGCTTCAAAGGTCAGCGGAGCAGGGGCTGGGATTTGGGGAACATGGTTTGAGGAGACTTCTAAGTCAACAGGCAAAATAATTCTATTATGAAAACATTCTGCATCCCACTTTGAATTGTGGCGCTTGGGGTCCTGAATGCCAACAAGCGGCCATCTAAGATACATCAATTGGTCTCAACCCACCTGGAGCAAAGGCAAAGGAAGAACACCAAGGCCACACGACAACTAAGAACCCAAGAGACAGAAAGGGCCACATGAACCAGAGACCTACATTATCCTGAGACCAGAAGAACTAGTTGGTGCCCGGCCACAATCGATGTCTGCCCTCCTAGGGAGCACAACAGACAACTCCTGAGGGAGCAGGAGGCCAATGGGATACAGACCCCAAATTCTCTTAAAAAGACCATACCTAATGATATGAATGCGACTAGAGGAATCCCAGAGACAATGCTCCCCAGAACTTCTGATGGCACAGGACAGGAACCATCCCCGAAGACAACTCATCAGGCATGAAAAGGACTGGTCAGCGGAGGGGAGAGAGATGCTGATGAAGAGTGAGCCAATTAAATTAGGTGGACACTGGAGAGTGTGTTGGCAACTCTTGACTGGAGGGGGGATGGGAAGATAGAGAGAGAGGGAAGATGGCAAAATTGGCACGAAACGAGAAACTGAAAGGGCTGACTCAATAGGGGGAGATCAAGTGGGAGAAGGGAGTAAGATGTATGTAAACCTACATGTGGCAGACTGATTGGAATGGTAAATGTTCACTTGAAGCTTAATAAAAATTAATTAAAAAAAAATAAACTAACCCTTTCATAAGAAAAATTCAATAACTTATCAAAAAAAAATTCCCCATGACATATGATAGACTTTAGTAAAACAAATCATGACAACCTCCCTTACATATGTGTATGTGCTTGTATATGGAGAAAGAAAGGGAAGGATACAAGTGAGTTATCCATGCCAGTCACTTGAAGGTGGGGTGCTGCTGCATGCTGGTTGTGCAGGGGGAGGGAGGAAATCAGAGGAAGCCCAAAAAAGAGTATAATTTTAAAAAAGGCATATTTGATAGAATTATGATGAATCACTTTTGGAAAAATAAATATCTGTGTGTACAGAATCACAAAGATGTTATATGATCTTATAATTGTTAAAGTTTTGATGATTACCATAGGATGGTGAAAATTTATGTTAATTTTATTTATACTTTTTGTATTATCTGAATTATTTACCTGGAATATGAATTATTTACACAATTAGAGTAAGTGAAAAAGCTATTTTCACTGTAAAAAAAAATTATGGGAGGCGAGGCCAAGATAGCTGACTAGGTAGACGCTACCTCGGATCCCTCTTGCAACAAAGACTTGGAAAAACAATTGAATCAATCACATACATGACAATCTACTAACCCTGGCCATTAAACACAGATCTAAAGAGTTGACCTGAGTGACAGATGAGCGAAAACCTGCGCCCTGAACCAGAGGCTGCTTCTGGAACCTGCGACCTGCTCCACAGCCTTGAGCCCTAGCGGTTCCCTGGTGCCGAGTGGCGGGGCTGATTGTGGCTTGCTGAGGCGGGACAGGCTCAGGACACAGCCCTAACCCCTAGCCCCCTGGGGTAACCTCCTTAGAGACTCAGCCACCACAAGCAGGCTGCACACTGACCCGGCTAACAAGAGAACGAACAACCAGGGGGAAGCAGCGACTGTTTTCAGAGCCTGGAGCCAGCATCTCAGTCAGAAAACCAAGGCGCCAATGTTTGGACTGGGCTCAGGGGAGCTGAGCATAGCATACTGAGAAGGCACAAACACGGGATGCAGCCCTAGCCACCTGACGTGACCTCGGGGGAAGCCCAGCCAGTGTACGCAGGTAGCACAGCAATGCGGCTGACAGGAGGAGAAGTCACCAGGAGGTAGCAACTGGTTTTAGAGCCTGGAGTGCGGCATCCCAGCCAGGGAACCTTGGCTCTGGGCTTTGGACTGAGAGCAGAGGAACTGACCACGGCTTCTGAGACAGCACAAGCACAGGACTTGGGCCTGACCCTTGGGGGGCAATCTCGACCCAGCCAGCACACACAGGCTACACGCCCCTCGAGAATCTCAGATAAAACAGTCAATACCAAACAAGGTAAGTAACTTTGTCTATATTCCTGGGTGCTACTCTCTCCTATCTATCTGATCACTCCCCCCACTTCCCAGGCGGCTTCATTAACATTGGAATTTCCTGTGCCAGGGAGTGAAGTGCTCTGCGGTTTTTTGTTTTGTTTTGTTTTTGTCTTTTCCTAACCCATTCTACTGGCCTGAGAGAAGCAAATACAAAAAACCCAGGGACCAAAAATCCTTCCCTGACTTCCCGAAATTGGACTAAAAACACAGAACCAGCTCCAGCCAAGCATATGAGATCCACAGTCTTGGGCTTTCATGCTTACAGGGAACAAGGTGGCTATTGTAATGCAAAGGCATTCTGATAGTGATCTGACTGTAATTGTTTTAGGGGATTACTGGAAAGACAAGCTTCCCAGGTCTGATATCTCTACCTATTAAATAGAGCTCTCACTGACCCACAACGGGGAACTGAGGGCTGAAGCTCCACCCAAATCACCTAGCCTCCTGCCATAGGGGTCTGAGGATGGTGACACCTACCAATCTGTAGAGGTACATGCATTGGGTGCCTAAGGTACAGCTGCAGAGCCCACCCACCAAAGTGCTTTAGGAATAGAGACACACCTATCTCACAGGCACTTGGGGGAAGCCTGTCAGCATCTTGTCCCCCCTGGAGTGTGACCCGCTGCTGCTACTAGAATTTGGTGCACACAACTATCACCACTACTCCTCTAAGTGAATAGGTGACACTTTACACCACACACTTGGTGACCCAAAATCAGATTCTACTCAAGAATAGTGAATGGACTCTTAGGCTTATATTTCTGGTAACTGCCCAAACCAACTGGTAATAGGACGTAAGTGATTCAAAGGCAACAACAATCAAGAAGCGCAATCTAGTAGCCCATCTAAGTATATTGAAAGAAAACAAAACAAGATAAAACCCAGTGAGCAAACATAAAATAAATCATTGCAATATGTTATAGATGGCTCGGAGACAGCAGTTGATATTAAACCACATAAAGAAGCAGACCATGATTGTTTCTACAACTCCACAAATAAAACGATCAAAATCTTCCCCAAACGAAGATACAATCCTGGAATTGCCAGACGCAGAATATAAAAAAACTAATTTACAGAATGCTTCAAGACATCAGGGATGACCTCAAAAATGAAATAAGGTAATCTACAGAAAAAGCCAAGGAACACACTGATAAAGCAGTTGAAGAAATCAAAAAGATTATTCAAGAACATAGTGGAAAAATTAATAAGCTGCAAGAATCCATAGAGAGACAGCATTTGAAATCCCAAAAGATTAACAGTAAAATTACAGAATTAGACAACTCAATAAGAAGTCAGAGGAGAAGAATCAAGCTATTGGAATGCAGAGCGGGGGAGGTGGAGGATAAGCAATTGACACCAATATAGTTGAAGAAAAATCAGATAAAAGAATTTAAAAAAATGAAGAAACCCTAAGAATCATGTCGGACTCTATCAAGAAGAATAACTTGCGTGTGATTGGAGTTCCAGAACAGGGAGGGATAACAGAAAATACAGAGAGAAGAGTTGAAGATCTGTTGGCAGAAAACTTCCCTGGCATCATGAAAGATGAAAGGGTATCTATCCAAGAAGCTAATCAAACACCATATAAGATTGATCCAAAAAGAAAATCACCAAGGCATATTATCATCAAACTTGCCAAACCAAAGATACAGAGGAAATTTTAAAAGCAGCCAGGGATAAAAGAAAGCTCTCCTACAAAGGAGAATCGATAAGAATAGGTTCAGACTACTCAGCAGACACCATGCAGTCAAGAAGGCAATGGGATGACATATACAGAGCACTGAAGGAGAAAAACTGCCAGCCAAGGATCATATATCTAGCAAAACTTTCTCTCAAATATGAAGGTGAAATTAAAACATTTACAGATAAACACAAACTTAGAGAATTTGCAAAAACCAAACCAAAGCTACAAGAAATATTAAAGGAAATTGTTTGGTCAGAAAATCAATAACATCAGACACCAACACAACACAAGGTCACAGAACAGAACATCCTGATATCAACTCAAATAGGGAAATCACAAAAACAAATTAAGATTAATTTTAAAAAGAAAAAATGCTCAAAACAGGGAATCATTGAAGTCATTATGTAAAAGATCACAATAACCAAAAAGAGGGTCGAAATACAGGTGGCATAGAACTGCCATATGGAGAGGAAAACAAGGCGATATAGGATGATACAAGTTGAGTTTTTACTTAGAAAAATAGGGGTAAATATTAAGGTAACCACAAAGAGGTCTAACAATTCCATAACTCAAAATAAAAACCAAGAAAAACATAATGACTCAGCAAACATAAATTCAACTACTATGACAATGAGGAACACACAATTCACAAAGAAAAAGTATCAGCACAAAAAAGTAAGTAAAAAAATGAAATTGTCAACAACACACACACAAAAGAATCAAAATGACAGCACTAAACACATACCTATCTATAATTACACTGAATGTAAACGGGCTAAATGAACCTATAAAGAGACAGAGAGTCTCAGACTGGATAAAGAAACACGATCCGTCTATATGCTGCCTACAAGAAACACACCTTAGACTTAGAGACACAAACAAACTAAAACTCAAAGGATGGAAAAAAATATATCAACCAAACAATAAGCAAAAAAGAGCAGCAGAAGCAATATGAATTTCTGACAAAATAGACTTTGAAGTTAAATCCAGCACAAAGGATAAAGAAGGACACTACATAATGATTAACGGGACAATTGACCATGAAGATATAACCATATTAAATATTTATGCACCCAATGACAGGGCTGCAAGATACATAAAACAAACTTTAACAGAACTGGAAAGTGAGATAGACACCTCCACAATTATAGTAGGAGACTTCAGCACGCCACTTTCGGAGCAGGATAGGACGTCCAGTAAGAAGCTCAATAGACACACGGAAGACCTAATTGCTACAATCAACCAACTTGACCTCATAGACTTATGCAGAACACTCCACCCAACAGCTGCAAAGTATACTTTTTTTTCTAGTGCACATGGAACATTCTCTAGAATAGGTCACATATTAGGTCATGAAACAAAATTTTGCAGAATCCAAAACATCAAAATATTACAAAGCATCATCTCAGACCACAAGTCCATAAAAGTAGAAATTAATAACAGAAAAATCAGGGAAAAGAAATCAAATACTTGGAAACTGAACAATACCCTGCTCAAAAAAAGACTGGGTTATAGAAGACATTAAGGAGGGAATAAAGAAATTCATAGAATGCAATGAGAATGAAAACACTTCCTATCAAAACCGCTGGGACACAGCAAAAGCAGGGCTCAGAGGTTCAATTTATATCAATAAATGCACGCATACATAAAGAAGAAAGAGGCAAAATCAGAGAACTAGCCCTACAACTTGAACGAATAGAAAGCAAGCAACAAAAGAATCCATCAGGCACCAGAAGAAAACAAATAATAAAAATTAAAGCTAAACTAAATGAATAAGAGAACAGAAAAACAATTCAAAGAATTAACAAAGCCAAAAGCTGATTTTTTGAAAAAATAAACAAAATTGACAAACCATTGGCCACACTGACTAAAGAAATACAGGAAAGGAAACAAATAACCCGAATAAGAAACGACATGGGCCACATCAGAACAGACCCAATTGAAATTAAAAGAATCATATTAGATTATTATGAAAAATTGTACTCTAACAAATTTGCAAACCTAGAAGAAATGGATGAATTCCTAGAAAAACACTACCTACCTAAACTAACACAATCAGAAGCAGAAGAACTAAATAGTCCCATAACAAAAAAAGAGATAGAAAAGGTAATCAAGAAACTCCCAACAAACAAAAGCCCTGGCCCGAACGGCTTCACTGCAGAGTTCTACCAAACTTTCAGAGAAGAGTTGACACCGCTACTACTAAAGGTATTTCAAAGCATAGGAAATGACAGAATACGACCTAACTCATTCTATGAAGCCACCATCTCCCTGATACCAAAACCAGGTAAAGACACCACAAAAAAAGAAAATTACAGACCTATATCCCTCATGAACATAGATGCAAAAATCCTCAACAAAATTCTAGCCAATAGAATTCAACAACATATCAAAAAAATAATCCACCATGACCAAGTAGGATTTATACCAGGAATGCAAGGTTGGTTTAATATTAGAAAAACCATTAAAGTAATCCACCATATAAACACGAAAAAAGACAAAAATCACATGATCTTATCAATTGATGCAGAAAAGGCATATGACAAAGTCCAACACCCATTCATGATAAAAAAACTCTCAGCAAAATAGGAATTGAAGGAAAATTCCTCAACATAATAAAGGGCATCTATACCAAGCCAAGAGTCAACATTATTCTAAATGGAGAGACCCTGAAAGCATTTTCCTTGAGAACAGGAACCAGACAAGGATGCCCTTTATCACTGCTCTTATTCAACATTGTGCTAGAGGTCCTAGCCAGAGCAATTAGGCTAGACAAAGAAATAAAGGGTATTTGGATTGGCAAGGAAGAAGTCAAATTATCTCTATTTGCAGATGACATGATCTTATACACAGAAAACCCTAAGGAATCCTCTAGAAAACTGCTCAAACTAATAGAAGAGTTTGGCAGAGTCTCAGGTTACAAGATAAACATACAAAAATCACTTGGATTCCTCTACATCAACAAAAAGAACATCAGAGAGGAAATAACCAAATCAATACCATTCACAGTAGCCCCCAAGAAGATAAAATACTTAGGAATAAATCTTACCAAAGATGTAAAAGGCCTATACAAAGAAAACCACGAAGTAGTAGTGCAAGCAACTAAAAGGGAACTTCATAAGTGGAAAAACATACCTTGGTCATGGATAGGAAAACTTAACGTAGTAAAAATGTCTATTCTACCAAAAGCCATCTATACATACAGTGCACTTCCGATCCAAATTCCAATGACATTTTTTAAAGTGATGGAGAAACAAATCACCAACTTCATATGGAAGGGAAAGAAGCCCCGGGTAAGAAGAAAAAAAGCATTACTGAAAAAGGAGAAGAAAGTGGGAGGCTTCACTCTACCTGATTTTAGAACATATTATACAGCCACAGTAGTCAAAACAGCCTGGTACTGGTACAACAACAGGCACATAGATCAATGGAACAGAATTGAGAACCCAGATATAAATCCATCCACATATGTATGAGCAGCTGATATTTGACAAAGGCCCAGTGTCAGTTAATTGGGGAAAAGATAGTCTTTTTAACAAATGGTGCTGGCATAACTGGATATCCATTTGCAAAAAAATGAAACAGGACCCATACTTCACACCATGCACAAAAACTAACTCCAAGTGGATCAAAGACCTAAACATAAAGACTAAAACGATAAAGTTCATGGAATAAAAATTAGGGACAATGTTAGAAGCCCTAATACAAGGCATAAACAGAATACAAAACATTACCGAAAATGACGAAGAGAACCCAGATAACTGGGAGCTCCTAAAAATCAAACACCTATGCTCATATAAGGACTTCACCAAAAGAGTAAAAAGACCACCTACACATTGAGAAAAAATTTTGAGCTATGACATCTTTGACCAGAGTCTGATCTCTAAAATCTATATGACTCTGTTAAAACTCAACCACAAAAAGGCAAACAACCCAATCAGAAAGTGGGCAAAGGAGATGAACACGTACTTCACTAAAGAAGATATTCAGGCAGCTAACAGATACATGAGAAAATGCTCTCGATCATTAGCCATTAGAGAAATGCAAATACAACTACAATGAGATTCCATCTCACTTCAACAAGGCTGGCATTAATCCAAAAAACACAAAATAATAAATGTTGGAGAGGCTGCGGAGAGATTGGAACTCTTATACACTGCTGGTGGGAATGTAAAATGGTATAACCACTTTGGAAATCTATCTGGTGTTTTCTTAAAAAGTTAGAAATAAAACTACCATACAACCCAGAAATCCCACTCCTCGGAATATACTCTAGAGAAATAAGAGCCTTTACACAAACAGATATATGCACACCCATGCTTATTGCAGCTCTGTTTACAATAGCAAAAAGCTGGAAGCAAGCAAGGTGTCCACCAACTGTTGAATGATTTAATAAATTATGGTATATTCACACAATGGAATACTATGCATCAATAAAGAGCAGTGACGAATCTGTGAAACATTTCATAACATGGAGGAACCTGGAAGGCATTATGCTGAGTGAAATTAGTCAGATGCAAAAGGACAAATATTGTATAAGACCACTATTATAAGATTTTGAGAAATAGTATAAACTGAGAAGAACACATGCTTTTGTGGTTACTAGATGGGGGAGGGAGGGAGGGTGCGAAAGGGTTATTTACTGATTAGTTAGTAGAGAAGAACTACTTTAGGTGAAGGGAAGGACAATACTCAATACAGGGAAGGTCAGCTCAACTGGACTGGACCAAAAGCAAAGAAGTTTCCAGGATAAACTGAATGCTTTGAAGGTGAGCGGAGCAAGGGCGGGAGTTTGGGGACTATGGTTTAAGGGGACTTCTAAGTCAATTGGCAAAATAATTCTATTATGAAAACATTCTGCATCCCACTTTGAAATGTGGTGTCTGGGGTCTTAAATGCTAACAAATGGCCATCTAAGATGCATCAATTGGTCTCAACCCACGTGGATCAAAGGAGAATGAAGAACACCAAGGTCACACGATAACTATGACCCCAAGACAGAAAGGGCCACATGAACCAGAGACTTATATCATCCTGAGACCAGAAGAACTAGATGGTGCCTGGCCACAAATGATGACTGCCCTGACAGGGAGCACAACCGAGAACCCTGAGGGAGCAGGAGAACAGTGGGATGCAGACCCCAAATTCTCATAAAAAGACCAGACTTAATGGTCTGACTGAGACTAGAAGAATCCTGGCGGTCAAGGTCCCCAAACCTTCTGTTGGCCCAGGACAGGAACCATTCCCGAAGACAACTCATCAGACATGGAAGGGACTGGACAATGGGGTGGAGAGGGATGCTGATGAAGAGTGAGCTACTTGTATCAGGTGGACACTTGAGACTGTATTGGCATCTCCTGTCTGGAGGGGAGATGGGAGGGTAGAGAGGGTTAGAAACTGACAAAACGGTCATAAAAGGAGAGACTGGAAGGAGGGAGCGGGCTGACTCATTAGGGGGAGAGTAAATGGGAGTATGTAGTAAGGTGTATATAAGCTTATATGTGACAGACTGACTTGATTTGTAAACTTTCACTTAAAGCACAATAAAAATTATTTTTAAAAAAATTACGTGAACTTGATAGTTGACATTTGACACTTGTCACATTCTGATTTTTGCTATGCTACAAAAAAAAAATTTTTGTAGGTGTTTAGTGTTTCCCATTAAACTTAAGATCTTTGAGAGTAATTTCAGTATCTTATTAATATTATTATTCACTAGAGTGCCTGACATGGTATGCTATACATGACAGATAAGCTGCATGTTATTGGGTAAAAGAATGTTGAGTCAAATTGGATAAAGTTGAAAAAGAGTCAGAGACAGACGCTTGTTGATGGAGTAGGAAAATATGAATTTTAGATGCCATCCCATGATCTTGACCAAATTATTTGCAATGGCCAAATTAGTTTTCCAATTCTTGAAGAAACTTAGATTCTGAAAGTGTGAACTTATGTGAAACTGGAGAAGGTTCTGAGTGGGTCGGCTTATGAGAAGCTGATATGACATTACTAGACCCTCTTTTTAACTTGTTTCTGTCTTGTCTAGTGACAAATTCTAAGATGGAGTTCTGTGTCTGTGTTGGAAATTATTTGGTCTTCATTTTTGGCACCAGCATTGACCACTGTCTTCTATGTTCTCCCATGTTTCACTTGGGATTAAATTTTCTAGGGTACTTGCTTTAGGGTCCTGGGTATGAGTCATAGTCTGTCAATGAGATGCACTCTTTTAGGATTGGGAAAACAAAATAGAGAAAGAAGTCATATTATTCTTCATTGAGCAGTAGTGGGAAGATGAATGGGCTTTAGCAGATATGATATTACACTATGGTATGTGGCATTTTCCACGACAATCACCCCAAGGCTGTGGAACAGCTGTGAACCATGATGGGGTTTCCTGACCTAAGCAGCATTAGTAGAAACATCCTGAATTTTTTTCTTTTTTTTAGGCAAATCCGAAATAGGTGATGATCTTTCCAGACTTTTGTTCTTCTAGCACACTGGAAAATGGTATTGTAAGCATCTGTTTACATATTTTACATTTGTTCTTCTGGGTGAAACTTGACTGATAGTTCCTCTACTAAGAATCACCTGAAGGCTCTAGGAGTTGCCAGATAATGATTTAGCGTATATGTTCTTTGCTGACATCTTACATTAGGGCCCTCCTAACAACCTGCTGTACTTCTAAAGGTCCTTTGCTTCTAATTGTTTTCCTGGTTTTAATCTCCCAATCTGCACTTCACTGCTGTATTTTTGAGTTTATTCAACATGTTTGCCATGACTTTTAGTTCACTTTATCCTGACTCCTGCAACCTGCATGTCCTCACTATAACTGATCTACTCATCTCTAAAATCTTATCTGCCATGACCTCAGATTTTTAATTTTTTTCCAGAGTTTACCTTAGCTTTATTGATCTTGTGTCTTTGCCAGTCATTCTGAGCCACTGTCATCCATGACCTGGGATTCTAGAGTTTTATAAATAACAAATTTGCCTGTTGTAACCTCTATACACCAAATTAGAGTCAGCAGAAAAGCACCAAAATAAAACTTGAGTGCATATATGGACATAGAGTAAAACACCTGGATACTAAACATACAAAAAAAAAAAAAAAGATCAACCAGTTTAATACTAAGGATTTGCCAATTAAATTGAAGAGATACATTTTCATGCACCTTGAATTGGTAAAAATTATTACCAACTGTGGGGACGGCACCAAATCATTTGTTACCGCAGTGCTGGTTTGCTGGGTGCATGAACAGAGTGGTGATGGGATTGCCCAGCAGAATGGACTGTCATGAGCCATGTGATCTAGCTACTGCTGCTACCTGCAATCCAAAATGCTAGTATTCTGACTACACATTTGGGGAACAGGGACTTGACCATGGGTGGGACTGCAGACCTAATGGACCTTCTATAAGCTGACTTTTGTCAGGACTCTATTACTAGGTTTCTACGTACCCCCACTTTCACGTATTTAATTTCAAAAGAAAACCATGCCTCTCACTCATCTGAATCTTATCCAAAGGCACTGCTCAGAGGCTCAAAAGCTTTTGGGATGTCAAGAAAAATTTGAATATTGTCTGTTGTGCTAGTTTTTGAGTTATTGTATCTCAGCTCTAAATTCAGCTCTGTGTTTTGACTCTGGAACCCCTAAATGTTTCTTTTTGCTAGCTGGTTGGATGGTAAGCTTTACCAACAGAAAGCACCAGAATGACAAATCTCTGCCAAGGTCACTCCCGCTTTATTCTTATTATTGAGTGAAGGCTGTGATTATTGTTGGATTATAAGATTAAATATGAAAGTTCTGATTAGCATATTTGCAGTACATATCTTTTAATAAATATTTAATTTTACATGGAAATTAATTCAGAAAACTCCTAATTGTATTGCCAGTCTCCAACATAGAAAGACTCTGCTTCTTGTGTTCTTTTCAAGATTAAGTTCATAATCATTGATTTTGTCTCCATCCACTGTGATACTTGTATATGCCTGCCATTAAACGTTAGATGAGAAATAAACAAAAGTAGCACACAGATGGTAAAGGTGAAGACAGTTACCTTAATTCTGTCATTCTATGTGAAAACTTCAAGTTTTTATTTGTATTAAAAATTTTTGACTGCTGAGACATTTGAAAGTTGCTTGAAAAATCCTGAGGAAAAAACCACATGGAAAATATTACAATTTGTTCAATTTAATATGTAGTGGGATTTTTATGATTTCTGCCAAATGTACCTTCATGTTTGTGGCATTTCCTAACTATATGTGTGTGTGTGTGTGTGTATATATATATATATATATATGCCACTTAATGTGGAAAAAAAAACTTTCAAAATTAAAATGAATAAAAGTATTCTTTGATCATCGATGAGTAGCTATAGATTGATATATCTGACTATGTGGTCTAAGAATTGGAAAGAAAATCAGTTTGAACAATGTCATTAACAAACCTGCAGAAGTTATTTTTTAAAACAGAACTCAGTAGGAATTTGGCATAGGTAGTACATGTCGAGCTTCTTCATTGTCTCAGACTAGTGTGTAGGTATAGGTTACCCTCCACTTAAAAACAAAAACAATGTTAATGTAAGAAAAAAGCATTAATGCATTACTTTTTCTCTTTTGTATTGTAATATTTTATTTTTTACTTTTTAGTGACATGATTCAAAGTTTAATAAAAGATGTAAAAGTTTAATAATGAAAATATTCATTGTTTAATTTCCAGCCATTATTGTCATAATTAATTTCATTTACAATTATTACTGAAAATGTCTTTGTCGTGTAGAAATGAAAACCAATACCAAACCAGATGCTGTCCAGCAGATTCTGAATCATGGACGCCCGGTGTGTACAGAGTAGAACTGTACTCCATAGGGCTTTCACAGCTGTGATCTTTCAGAAGCAGATTGCCAAGTCTCTCTTCTGAGGGACTTCTGGGTGGGTTCAAATCATCAACCTTTAAGTGAGTAGTGGAGCACTTAAAAGTTTATGCTACCCAGGAACTCCTGGGTTGTCGTATAGAAGAGTTTTAGAAATATTTCCAGGTGTCAAAAATGCTAGCTATGCCTTTCCTCCATCCAGATGTTTAAACTATCTCTTATCAGGCAGAAGAAACTACAAAGGAAGGGTTTCTTTCTTCTCTGGGGTTCATTAATTCTTCATCCTAAGGTTCTGATTGCTGATATTCAAAGACTTTTTTGGAGATCTTCTTGCCCTATCAAAAGCTTTAAAATGCATGAAAAAAAAAAAAAAAAAACCCAAAGCCTGTGCTGTCGAGTCGATTCAGACTCACCGGGTGCATAGCTTTTAAAATTGTTGCACATAACAAAATTTGGCTCTTTCTCTGCAATTTACTTCTTCTATGCAAAAAGAGAGAAGAATCAATATAAAAGATTTAAATAGCATTCTGGTTTTCCTAGCCTAAGTGAGGTAGGTATTAAAGTATGGGAATTGCTAAGTTAAGGCCAAAAATAAGAGATATTATTACAGGAGCTTTTAACATTGTAACTCAGAGGCACTGGGCTACACTTCTTGGGCCCCACCTATCATTCCTAATCAAGGGAACTACTCCTTTTATTTTGTGTCTTACTATCCAATTGCAAACACTAGTGGTGTAGTGGTGAAGAGCTACAGCTGTTAACCAAAAGTTTGGCAGTTCAAATCCACCAGGCACTCCTTAGAAACCCTATGGGGCAGTTCTACTCTGATCTATAGGGTTGTTATGGGTCAGAATTGATTTGATGGCAATAGGCTGGAATTTTTTTGTTTTTACTATCCAATTCCAAAGAGTCATTCAATAAAGGGAAAACAATGACTCAAGCATATTCAAGGGTAGTGTGGAAAATATTTTGACTCTTTCTAACCAAGGACTTCATAGTATTACATAATTTTAGGGAGGAAGCCACTTAAAACCACTCAGAACTTCTGAATGAAAGAAAAATTTCAAGAAGAAATACTTCATGTTTCATGAGGCATACATATATTTTGTATGAATGCACATCATTTATATAGAAAATGTTTCCAAAAATGCACAGTGAAAACATCAAGCTTCCTGATCTTTTCACATCAACAGGTTGTGGTTCCAGTGAGTTTCATGTTGTTTTCCGGTTATAAAAGTATACATAATTCATCACTAACATAGAATTTTTTCACAATTTACCAAATGAGAATACCTTGAATATAATCCACCTGATGACTGGAACTGCCTATTTCAAGAGGAATTTTGAGGAGAAATTTATTTAAAAACATGCAAGATTATTCTTAATTAGGAAAGAATTAACTAACACCAGAACAATAAACCAAGAGTAACATATCTTCAGAAATCAGAAAAAGCTCAGCTCCTGCAGAATATGGAGGAGAATCTTTCCAAAACTTGAACCATAATGGTTAAATTAAATATAACGCTCTCACTTATCATGTCTATTAGTCTTTTGCCTTAAAGAGGCCTACTCCCTCTTTTTCGTCTTTCCTGTCTTATAAAACTTCTGATAACTTAACAAGCAACATTTTATGACAAGAAAACTAACAGTTGCCACACAAGCCAGTAGAAACCCAATCACATCCAAAGAGTGGTACTGGCACCAGGTGAGGCTGAGGGCGGCTGGGCGAAGGTGTTTGGCTCCGTTGTGGCACATGACAAACTCGGTCCAGAAGACGGCTCGATCCAGGGGCTTAACAGGCTGATCATGATGAACGGCTGATAACCTCATAGCGTTCTCTTTACAGCTGAAGAAAAATCAAATAGAAATCAACTTAGAGAATAAACCAGAAAAGATCAATAACTGAAATTTTCATGCCAATGGCAAAAATATGTGCCACATAAGATTGGAAGAAATGTGCATTATTTTCTTCGGAGATGATGATAGACATTTTAGTATATGGGCTAGAATTTGTTGAATGCATAGGATTATAGGATGTAAAGAAAGATAGGAGTTGGGGGAGGCCATGTATTTT
Organism: Loxodonta africana; assembly: GCF_030014295.1. Taxonomy (NCBI): domain Eukaryota; kingdom Metazoa; phylum Chordata; class Mammalia; order Proboscidea; family Elephantidae; genus Loxodonta; species Loxodonta africana. The sequence goes on from NC_087346.1 coordinate 87,702,919, forward strand.
TAGGATAGAGAATGGAAAGTGCTAAGCCTTAATGACAAAAAAATTAAAAGAAAAGAAAAACATCATCATCTGACTGTGCAAAGTTTGAATTATCCAGTGAGGAATTGTTAATGAATCTGGTGTACAAGGTTCAAAATAATATCATTATCTGAAAATTGGAGGCAGGTCCATGATGAGATCTGGGGCCATGCCCAGGCAAGGTGGTCAAGAATTGGTATTGACTTCATATCAGTGATTGAGTGGTTAAAAGTGTGAAAGTGAATTGCCTCGGTTTGAATCTTGATTCTGAAACTTACTAGCTGTCTGCTTTGTGCAAGTTATTTATTCTCTTTGTGTCTCAGTTGTCTCTTTGCTAAAATGAACTGGATGTGGATAGTGTTTTTTAACCTGATTATTGTGAAGAATAATGGAGTTTTTGAATACTTAGACTTGTTCATAATATATAGTAGACTCTCAGTAAATGTTTGCTATTACTCTTGTTGTTCTTGTTAGTTTTGTTATTTTAGAATCTGGAGGGTTCTCAACATTTCACTTTGAGGCATCGCAATTATATTTGTTTCATTCTTTTGAAAATGATTATGGTCAAGCAAGAAGAGTTGAAAAAAGGCAAATGGTTTATGAACTCTGAATCCCAAAGTGCTATAGTATGACACTGTCTTCCTTTCACGTACTTTGGACATGTTATCAAAAAGGAAGAGTCCCTGGAGAAGGATGTCATGTTTGGTAGAGGGTCAGTGAAAAAGAGGAAGACCCTCACAGAGATGATTGGCACACTGGCTGCAACAATGGGCTTTCACATAGCGATGATCTTGGGGATGGTGCAGGACCGGGCAGTGTTTCCTTCTATTGTGCACAGGATAGCTAGAAGTTGGAACATTTGTAAGTTCAGACTAAGGGACATTTTTGGATATAAGTAGCAGAAATTCTTTAGTCTGGATTATGTGTACAGAATTTTTTCGTATTCATTACAGGCACAGGATACATTTTCTGTGTTCATTCGATCAGGCAGCTATGCTATAGATACAAATATACTCAAAGGGGAGCTGTGGTGCTGCAATGGCTAAATGTATGGCTGTTAAACAAAAGATCAGCAGTTGGAATCCACCAGCCCATCCTTGGAAATCCCGTGGAGTGAGTTTGTTTTTTTTTTATACTCAAGGGAGTTTTACTGAGGTTTCCTGTAGGGTTGGTGTATGGTAGAAAACACTTCCTCTGATAGGCTAAACTATCCCTTTTATTCTCAAAGATGTAAAACTGTGAGGCTTCAAATGATGAATGGTTTCAATGCTGTAAACTAAGGCTGCAAGAAAGTACACATGGCGTTGGCTGCAAATATTGTTGGGAGCACCCATTTATATTCACCCATTTATAATGGTTAGGAATGGTCTTCCCCTTAGCTATAAAACAGATGAAGAGCCTAAATCCTTACGACAAACTAAGAATTTTGACATGCTCATCTCTTTGCTAAAACGTATACATCCACTTTTAAAAACTTCACTGGATATCTGTTCTTTAGGACTTTGCTAGAGAATATAATTTTGATCTACTTGAAAACCAATTCTTATTTAATGAGAAGTATATTTAAAGTGCCTGACGCATATGAAATGATTAATAGTATTAGTAATAGTACCAAAAATAGCAATAATTATAGTAGCTAATACTACTTTTGGATTACTTACTTTGTGCCAGAGGCATTTGGAGTGTTCTTCATGTATTAACTAATATTTTTCTTACAACACTCGTATAAGGTTGGTAGTCTTACCGGAACAGTGTTCATTCTATGAACATTCTAGTCTAGTTTCCCATCATCTGTGCCTGATCTCCTGAAACAATCTCCTTAGAGGTCCACCATTCTAGTCTTGCTCCTTCACAATCCAATCCAGTAACTGCATCTTGAGGGTTCTTTTGTGAAAGAAATCTGCTCGTATCTCTCTCTTGCTTCATTCTTTCCCCTGGCTCCCCAATGCTCTTAATAGATGTTTCAAACTCCTTCTGGATCCAACTAAACTTCCCCCATATCATCTGCCTCTTTACACCTCCTCTTCCTGGTCACTAGGAGATCTTGGGGACCGCCATTACTACTATACCTGCTTTCATTTTGTCTTTCTCTTTCCCCCACCTTCTCTACCTATTCCTGCACACCCTTCAACTTAATTATCAATGACTGTGGGTTACTTTCCATGATCCCTGTTGGGTGTTCCCTTAGCACTGTGGTCTTTCCTTATTATAATACTTTTCACACTGTATGTTTACTACTTGCTTGGGTTCTATTTTTCCAACTAGAATATAAGATGTGTGTGCGTGAGGTGGGGTATGGGAGGGTGCAGGGACCATGTCTGTTTAGTTTCTCTGTGTATGCAACCACCAGTAATTTACCTGGAATATGGTAGTCACTCTAAAAATAATCTCTGAATGAATGACTGATACGTTCTTATGTGCTGAATAATGGAGGTTTTAATTTATCACACTATTCTCAAAGTCTCACAGGTATCCCATTTATTCTGTCATGGTAATGATATTCAGACACTTGGGGTGGCATGGAAATATGTGGATTTCTAATTTGCAGGTCACTTTAGCACACATCCCACATCTTTTTTACTTAGTCAAACATTCTGAATGAAGTAAGTAGAATGATTTCATTTGAAAATACTAAACCAACTGTAATAAGTTTACCTTAGGCAAGGGATTGGCAGGTTTGCAGTGGAGCCCACCAACAAAGTCAAAATGTGGCAAGAAAAGGTGTGGAAATTCAAAATCCCAATAGTTTCAGACAAGCCATATTTCAGCTTTCCGCATTGTCTCATGTACTGTATTGGGTCTTTCTGCAAAGAAAAGAGAAAGAAAAAGTGGAGAAAACTTGAAAAAATTTTCATCCAATTGTCCAAGTAATCTTCTGAAGGGGGGAGCTTGGAATAACTGGCTAAACATTCTAAAGGTGTGAGAGGACCCTTACGTTTCTAATGTCACATCAGTACTTCCACCATCATAAACAGTTATTAAATCTAAGCCACTGTAGAATTAAATATGCATTTACATTATCTAAATTTGCAAAAGGAGCAGATCCACAAATGCAAACAACTGGAATTTGAGCTTCCCGATCAATTAAGCCTGCCATAGCCACGGAAACAACTTTCCCAGAAGTACTTGGTCTTGTTTCTACAAATTAGCAAGCCGATCACTTGATATTCAGTTTCCCAACTAAAATTTGAGGTCTTTGTGTGTATGGTATAATTCCTTGTACCAACTATGGCATTTGGTTCAAGTGGAGAGCTGAATAACATTTCATTATTCAATAAAACTAAGTAAACACTGTAAATTTTCAAAAATTAAGGAGATAAATGTGCTCGCTGTGAATTTTTTTAAACAGAGACATTGTTTACAAAAAATTCAGACTAATAACTTATATGTCAACCCCTCCACAACATCATAGTCCTGTAAGACAAGTGATTTGTAAGCACTTAGTGAAGAAATGTGGAATCATTAGAAACCTCAGGGTTCAGTAAACACAAGTTATGTAGAATTATATTATTTTGATTATGGCTATTTGGCTAGCAGGTTAATAAAGTATTGTAGATACAAATCATAATTTTTGAATCTAGCATAAAGCCAGTATATCCTTCAACTGAGAAGGAAACCTGAGAAGGTACCCTGGAAAAATATTCTAATTACTAAATAACAAAACTGAGCTACTCAAGTATTTTTCTCAATGCTATGTACATAGTTATTCTAGAAATATGTATCACTCTTCAATCAGCATGTCTGTGTTCATCCAGATATTCATGGAGATATAAAATGACTTTTTAAAGATAGATACTACTATAAAATGGATATGTAATTAATTAAAGAAATTTCCAGTGTCTTTTTTTTTTAATTTGGGGGTTTCTGATTCTGGGAAGTTCCCTGTCCTAGTGATTAGCCACTGGGTTCTTCTAACTGATTCTATAATAGAAGCCTCTCTATAATATTTGTGAGACAGATCATTTCATATTTTCATTTCATGTTTTACCTACGTAAAAAAACTTCCTCTGGCTTTTTATTTACACAAACTCACTTTCAAACGCACAGTAAATGTTAGGACTTCATTCTACCAACTAAAAACATAGCTTACCTAGTACTTCACTGTAAAACTGATTACACTTCTTCTCATTAAATGTCTGGAACCAAAAGTCAAAATAAAGCACATATATCATATTTTTTTACCCTTTCCAAGAACATCATTTGATCTTGGAACTCTGACATAACAATAGGTACATAAGAAGGAGGGGTTAAAAGTCCTCCACTGTACTTTTCAAATTTATAGCCAATAGTGAACGGGACACAATACACAAAGGATATTTTAAGTAGCTTGGCCAACAGCTCACCACAAAGGCCAACAGCATCTGCAAGAATGGCATCAAACCTTGATTTTTGTAGTTTCATGATAAGTTTCTTGTGAAAAACTACATCTTTACAAAGTCTTTCAATGCAGCCAGAAAATTCCCAAATGATTTCCTGTAATACTGAAAAATATGTCCAAAATGTGTCTTTCAGCAGATCATATGTCCATTTCCTGATCAACTTCAAAAAACAAAACTCAAAATCATCTTTAGTAAGAGATGTAGGATAAACTTCAAGTTTAATAGCAGACGGTTTGTTGGGATCAATAAGAATGGAAGCTAAAGATATTAGAACAGTCACCTCATGACCCCTCTGAATAAGTTCATCCAGTATTGTCTTTATATTCATTCAATGGCTATACTCTGTTTGCCACACCAGCACTTTTCCACAAATTCCAGAGCTAAAGTAACAACTCAGTTGTATCAGCAGAAGAACTGAAATCCATTTCATAGACATCTTGGTTAAATGAATCTCTTTCTTTCAAAAATCTGTTCCCTTCTGCCATTGCTCATGCTTATATCCCAGGAGAAATCAATTAAGAAGTTAAAATATAACTCTTACACATCAGAGTAAACACATTATATGAATAGTCAGAGCACGTGGATGCCAAGTGGAAAAAGCAAAGGGTAGATGACCTTGTGGTTGCCTGAGGGTACTTAATGTCCCTTTTACCATCAGTGTTGTTACACAGCTAAGAATCAATGACCTAATATTTCAGTGTCACCCGTGTTATATATAATAGATTTTAGAATAGTGTTGATAACATTGGCAAGTGTGAGGCCACTTGTGATTGCAATCTCTTTGACACAAGAACTAAAGACAAAGTGCGTACACATTTGCATCAGCATTTTTTTGGATATCATGATTCAAGGCTTTTTGTGTCTGGTAAAATCTTTATTGACATATAATTCACAAAGCAAACAATTCTTCAATTTAACATGTACCATTCCATGGTTGTTAGTATACGCACAGAGCTGTACAACCATCACCACAATAATTTTAGAACATTTTAATCACTCCACAAAGAAATCTTGTGCCCCTTACCCACCACCCCTCAGTCTTCCCATCTTCTCTGCCCGCTTGTGTTCAGGCATGAAGGTTCCAATTTCTCCACATTCTTTTTTTTTCCTAATTCTTTTAAAAAATATTTATTTTTCCACCTCACCACCAGGGATTCTGGCAAAAATATAGACACAGAAAATCATACACACATTCACAACTTATACATGTACAATTATTGATCTTAATTACATTCTTTACATTGTGTTATCACTCTTGCTATCACTACCCACATTAATTCACCACCATCAACTTAGGTCCTCCACTTTCTTGAGAACCTTTCCATTATTTGTCTTGACTATAGTCAACTAGGTGAGTGTGAAGCTTTATTTCCTAGTGATTTTTACTTACACATCTTCGATGACAAATGGTACTGATCCTATTTTATGTGCCCTTTGTCCACTTGCATGCTTTCTTTGGAGAAATGTCTAGTCAGATTACTTGTCCATTTTTTCTTTGGACTATTTGTCTTTATTATTGAGTTGTAAGAATTTGTAATATATTCTTGTAGCAAGTCCCTAATCAGATTTATGATTTGCAAATATTTTCCCTCATTTTGAGGGGTGCATTTTCACTTTCTTGATTTTACTCTTTGAGGCAATATGTTTAATTTTGATATATGGGTTGAGATAGGCAGTCCAGCTTCAGTATTTTGCAAGTGGATATTCAGTTTTTCCAATCTGCCTTGTTAAAAAGAATGTTCTTTCCACCATTGAATTATTTTGGTACTCTTGTTGAAAAACAATTGACTATAAATGTATAGCCGTGTTTCTGCATTCTCAGCTCTATTTCATAGTCTGTATATCTATCTGTATGCCTGTACCATATAGTCTTGATTAATAAAGTAAGTTCTGAAATTAGAAAATGTAACTTTCAAGTTTGTGTTTTCTTTCAAGACTGCATTGGCCATTTTGGATCACTTGAATTTCTATATGCATTCAGCATTATTGCCTGTAATCAACCTGCCTATTCTCTTTAAGGACTATATAATTTATCCCTTTCATTAGAGGTAAGTGTGTTCTCTGCTTGACACCCATTTAGGTATTGTAGGGAGCATCTTGCCATACAACTCATATATATGCATGTTGAAGTATTTTTGCAGCACAAGTTCCTACATGTAGAATTATTGGGTCAAATCAATGTCACTTTGAATGATTATTGCATATTATACTCCTTCGAACGTAGTTTTCTCAGATTCTTGTTTTACAAATCTGTGCCAAATTAGTTTATTGTCTTAATTTTCATTTCTCTAATTATGAGGGACGGAAAACCAAAAGAGAAGAACAGGCTCAGCATTTCTCAAGCTGAAAGAACTAAAGAAAAAATTCAATCTTCGAGTTGCAATATTGAAGGATTCTATGGGGAAAATATTAAATGACTCAGGAAGTATTAAAAGAAAATGAAAGGAATACACAGAGTCAGTATACCAAAAAGAGTTGGTTGACGTTCAACCATTTCAGGAGGTACCATATGAGCAGGAACTAATGGTCCTGAAGGAAGAATTCTAAGCTGCAATGAAGGCTTTGGAGAAAAACAAGTCTCCAGGAATTGATGAAATATCATTTGAGATGTTTCAACAAACAGATGTGGTGCTGAAAGAACTCACTCCTCTACACTAAGAAATGTGGAATACAGCTAGCTACCTAGCCAACTGGCTGGAAGAAATCTATATTTATGCCTATTCCCAAGAAAAGTGATCCCACCAAATGTGGATATTATTGAACAATATCATTAATATCACATGCAAGTAAAATTTTACTGAAGATAATTCAAAAGTGGCTGCAACAGTATATTGACGGGGAACTACCAGAAATTCAGGCCAGATACAGAAGAGAACGTGGAACCAGGGATATCATTGCTGATGTCAGATGGATCCTGGCTGAAAGCAGAGAATACCAGAAAGATGTTTAAGATGTTTACCTGTGTTTTATTGACTATGCAAAGGGCATTCAACTCTGTGGATCATAACAAATTATGAATAACATTGTGAAGACTGGGAATTCCAGAACACTTAATTGTGCTCATTTGGAACCTATACATAGATCAAGAGGCAGTCACTCCAGCAGAAGAAGGAGATGCTTCATGGTTTAAAGTCAGGGAAGGTGTGCATCAGGTTTGTATCCTTTCGCCAGACCTATTCAACCTGTATGCTGAGCAAATAATCCGAGAGATGGACTAAGGGAAGAACAGGGCATCAGGAAGAGTCATTAGCAATCTGCTAGACAGATGACACAACCTTGCTTGCTGAAAGTGAAGAGGACTTGAAGCACTTACTGATGAAAATCAAAGACCACAACCTTCAGTATGGATTACACCTTAACACAAAGAAAACAAAAATTTTCACAACTAGACCAATAACGAACATCAGGATAAAAGGGGAAAAGATTGAAGTAGCCAAGGATTTTGTTTTACTTGGATCTATGATCAACAGCAGTCAGAAAATCAAAAGACACCTTGCATTGGACAAATCTGCTACAAACGACCTCTTTAAAGTGTTGAAAAGCAAAGATGTCCCCTTGAAGACTAAGGTGTGCCTGACCCAAGCCATTGTGTTTTCAATTGCCTCATATGCATGTGAAAGCTGGCCAATGAATAAAAAAGACCAAAGAAGAATTGATACCTTTGATTTGCGGTGTTGGAGAAGAAAACTGAATATACTATGGATTGCCAAAAGAACGAACAAATCTGTCTTGGAAAAAGTACAAACAGAATGCTCCTTAGAAACAAGGATGTCGAGACTCATATACTTTGGACAAGTTGTCAGGAGAGATCAGTCCCTGGAGTAGGACATCATGCTTTTTACAGTAGAGGGTCAGTGAAAAAGAGGAAGACCTTCAAAGAGATGGGTTGACACAGTGGTTAAAACAATGGGTTTAAGCATAACAAGAATTGTGAGGATGCTGCAGGACTGGACAGTGTTTCTTTCTGTTGTACTTGGAAGGGACTATGAGTTTCATTCTGTTGTATTATGAGTTGGAGGTGGCTCAAGGGCACCTAACAACAACAATTATTAGTGACTTTTGTAATTTCTTCTATGTGACTAGACATTTTTACTTCTGTGAATGAATGTAAGTTCACATCCTTCATCTCTTTACATATTAGACTCTCTTTTGTTTGTGATTTGTAGGAGTTCTTCCTTGACAACACATACCACTCCTTTTTCTGTTAAATGTTTTGTAAACTAGTTTGATTAAAAATTAATTCAGACTTATGTGCATGATTTAATAGTATTATCTCCTATGGTGTTGTTATGGGTTGAATTGTGTCATCCCAAAACGTGAATCAATTTGGCTAGGCCATTATTCCTGGTATTGCCTGATTGTCCACCATTTTGTCATCTGCTGTGATTTTCTTATATGTTGTAAATCCTTCATCTATGATGTTAATGAGGCAGGATTAGAGAGAAGTATGTTAATGAGGTAGGACTCAATCTACAAGATTAGGTTGTGTCTTAAATCAATCTCTTTTGAGATATAAAACAGAGAATGGAGCAGAAAGACAGAGGGACCTCGTAACACCGAGAGAGCAGTGCCGTAAGCAATGCACGTCCTCTGGACCCGAGGTTCCTGAGATGAGAAGCCCTAGACCGGAGGAAGATTGATTTCAAGGACCCTCTCCCAGAACCAACAGAGAAAGAAAGCCTCCCCCTAGAGCTGGCACCCTGAATTCTACACTCTTAAACTTTGAGAGAATCAATTTCTCTTTGGTAAAGCCATCCACTTGTGGTATTTCTATCATAGAAGCACTAGATAACTTAAATAGGCACCATATTCTATTTTTCATTAAAAAGTGCCAATTATCTACATTAGTTGTATACAAAATTCTGTTGTACGCTTTTCCCATCATTTCCCAGCATCAAAATTTAATTTAATTTTGTTATTAAGTCCATCTCTTAGGCTGAAGAATGTTTGTTGCAAGACTTGGATTAAGGTCTTCTTGACCAGTAAAAACACTTTGATCTTAAAGTGCTTTCCTGATGTGTAGACTTCAGGGGACCCTTGTGGTTTGATTTACAAATTTTCTATAAAATTTATTTAATATATGTGTTCTTTATGTTGTTACAGATTAAGATCAGCCACTGTTTTCCTAAGTTTAAAAGAAAAGGATGATTATATTATTTTTACCTATGCCAAAGGATTTAATGTATTTCTATTAAGAGTGTGGGAAGGAGGGAACGACAATTTTTTGTGGAAAGAGAGAGAGCATGGTTATTTAGAAAAATAATCATAATTTCAAGCTGTGTTCAACAAACATAATGAATAATGAATTTCTCAACATATCTGTTAGGTATCTAAGTGATGCTGTGTCTTCTTTTGAAGGATGCGATCTCCCTAGAGTACAGGTTCTATATTATCATAAACTAAATTGAGACAGTGCACGCACTATCAAAGGCTGAAAAAATGAGAGTGAAAGTAAACAGTTGAATCTTTTTAAAGGCTAATGAAGAAAAGAGAATTAGCTAATGGATCCAAAGAATTTCTCAAGTAGCTCAACATTATAGTAGAAAGCAAGTAGTTATTATTATATTTCTTTGTTATTGTTAGTTGCAATTCATGGTTATCCCATGTATGCAGAGTAGAACTACTATATTGAGTTTTCAAGGTTGTGACATTTCTGAAGCAGATCATCAGGCCTGTCTTTCAACACAACTCTGGGTGGGTTTGAACCATCAACCTTGTAGCTAATAGCGGAGTGCTTAACAGTTTGTGACACCTAATTCCACAAAAATTCTACCTGGCAATGACACTAGCTGGAAGAAGGCCAATGTCTTGCTATGTCATGTAAGAAAAAAGTGATACTGAAGCTGATTGCACAATATAAGTTTTGTGAGTTGAATAGTTTCCCTGCAAAATATTATTTCCAGTTGTGCTGACTTTTTTCTTTTTTAACACCAACAACAAAATAAGGGGGTAAGTCAAACAGTTTTGCTACGACTGTAAAGACACAATAAATAAATGGTAACTCTGGTAAAGGGTAAGACAGTACACCGTACTGGCGAAGCCTGCACAGCTTGTACAAGGCAAGGTCATGGAAGCGCCATAGACACATCCAAGCTCCCTAACAGACCAAATTATTGGACTGAGGGCTGTGGGGACCACAGTCTTAGGGAACATCTAGCTTAATTAGCATAACATAGTTTATAAAGAAAATGTTCTACATTCTACTTTGGTGAGTAGCGTCTGGGATCTTAAAAGCTTGTGAGCAGCCATCTAAGATACTCCACTGGTCTCACCCCATTGGGAGGAAGGGAGAATGAAGAAAACTAAAGACACAAGGGAAAGATTAGTCCAAAGGACTAATGGACCACAACTACCACAGCCTCCACCAGACTCAGTTCAGTACAACTAGATGATGCCCACTACCACCACTGACTGCTCTGACAGGGATCACAATAGAGGGTCCCAGACAGAGCTGGAGAAAAATGTAGAACAAAATTCTAACAAAAAAAGACCAGACTTACTGGCCTAACAGAGACTGGAGAAACCTACAGAGTATAGTCCCTGGACACCCTTTTAGCTCAGTAACACAGTCACTCCTGAGGTTCACCCTTCAGCCAAAGGTTAGAGAGGGCTATTAAAAAAATGAGACTAAAGGAGAACACCACCCAGGGGCAGGGACTGGAAGGCAGAATGGGGCAGGAAACCTGGTAAAAGAGAAACCAAGGAGGAGAATGGAAAGTGTCGATATGTTGCGAAATTGGAAACCAATGTCACAAAACAATATGTGTACTGTTTAATGAGTAGCTAGTTCATTCTCTAAAACTTCATCTAAAGTACAATAATAAATGTATTTTTTTTGGTAAAATAAGAAATAATTAACAAAAAAGTTTTGCTACTTGAGTTCCAGTTCATACATGCATGAGTTTATTCCAAGGAAAACATATTTAAACAGGTCTCTGCCATCAGTGGGCAGCTGGAAACAAGTTATCTCAGCAACACATTTGTCTTAGTCTCGTTAAAGAATGCCTTAAAAAAAAAAAAAAGAGGGTGCTTCTTGTGTCATGAAAAAAAAATGACTTTGAGGCCAGGGTTAATATCAAATTTTTAACAAAACTCAAGTGGACATCTTCCTAAATAATTGAAGCTTTGCAATGATTTTATGGGAATGCTGCCCCACATAAAACAATAGTTTTTAGATGGATCGAGCATTTTAAAGAAGGTCAGGAAGACCTCAAAGATGAGCCGAGAGAGGGAAAACCGCTCAGAAGATTATGACAACTGTTTTGTGAGATTCCCAAGGGATAATCTTGATAAATTTTCTTAAAGGATACAGGGTGGTCACAGGGGCTTATTATGAAGAAGTTTTAAGAAAAATGATAAGTGTTTTGTTGAGAAAAAGGCCAGGAAACTTGCTCTGAGATATTTTTTCCATCAAGACAATGTACCTGCTCATTCTTCAAGGGTAGCAAGGGCTGTCTCTCTTGGTTATCTAGTACTGCTATAACAGAAATACCACAAGGGGATGACTTCAACAAACAAGTTTATTCTCTCACAGTCTAGTGGTCTAGAAGTCCAAATTCAGCACGTCAGCTCTAAGGGAAGTATTTCTCTGTTGGCTCTGGAGAAGGGTCCTTGTTATCAATCTTCTTTTGGACTAGGGGTTTCTCAGTACAGGAGCCCTGGGTCCAAAGGACGTGCTGTTCTCCTGGCTCTTGTTTCTTGATGGTATGAGGTCCACTGTCTCTCTGCTTGTTTCTCTGTTTTATATCTCAAAGAGATTAATTTAAGACACAACCTAATCTTGTCGATTGTGTCCTGCCTCATTAACATAACTGTCTCTAATCCTGCCTCATTAACATCATAGATATAGGATTAACAACACATAGGAAAATCACAATAAGTGACAAAATGATGGACAATTTGACAAGACTGGGAATCGTGGTCTAGCCAATTTGGCAGATATTTTGAGGGGACACAATTTAATCCACGACACTGTCCTACGAGGATTTCCTTTGGGAAAACTTACCCCATCCACACCCTACAGCCCTGATCTTGCCTCTTCAGTGTTCTTTGTCTTACAAAAACTGAAAAAAAACATCTAAAACGAATACTGTTTAAGTTCCTTGAGGATGCCAAAACTGCCATTTTGATATGGTATAAATCGAAGGGCACAGAATTCTCTGGAGAAGGATTGGAGAGATGGAAACCTCACCCTCAGAAGTATATAAACCTAGGCAGAGGATAAGTCAAGAAACAATAGATTCACATTTTGACATTTGTGTTTAATAAAAGTTTACATGATTTTATAGCAATACTTTTCGACTTATAATCACATATAAACCACATTTATCTAAATCAATAATTTTAAAACAAGGGTACCAATATGACTACATACCCAAACCAACCCAGTGCCATCGAGTCATAGACACAGAAAAAAAAATCTATAATAAAAAACATCAAAATTATAATTTGCTCCCTCTGGAAATAATTGAAAAATTAAGCTACCACATTTAATTTATGTATTTTTAAAATTGTTTTGTTATTTGTTCAGAGGGTATTACTTTTTTCATAATTTATTTTGTTATTGTTCTTAAGAATATACACAGCACTGCGCCATTTCAACAGTTTCTACATGTACAATTCTGTGACACTGATTCTTGTGATGTGCAATCATTTTCACTCTCCTTTTCCAAATTGTTCTTCTACATTGACATAAACCTCTACCCACTGCCATCGAGCCCATTCCCTCTCATAGCTACCCTACAGGACATAGTACAACCAACACATAGTTTCCAAGGCTGTAATCTTTACAGACCAAAAAATAACATCATAATAAATTGAGAAAAGATTGAAGTTATCAAGGATTTTGTCCTAGGTTGGGCCCTCTAGAGAAACAAAACCAGTAAAGCATATATACAGAGAGATTTATAACAAGGAAACTGCTTATGCAGTTATAGAGGTTGCAACGTCCAAAGATCTTGGATCGGCATAGAGACCTTTCCCAATTCACAGAGCCACAGAAGCTGGCGAACCCAAGATGAGCAGGTCAGACAGCAGGGCTCCCACCCACAGTCTATGAAGGTCAAGAATCCCCAAGGTCGGCAGGCTAAACTGCAAGGTTTCTCCTGATTCCCGTAGCTGAAAGGCTGGTGAAGCCAAGATGGGCAGGTCAGGAAGCAAGACTCTAGCTCACAGTGAGTGAAGATCAGTGAATCCCAAGATGGACAGGTAAGCTGCTAGCTCAGGTCCCAAGAATCAGATTCAGGCAAGAGACAGCTGCTGGATCCAGAACATGTAAACCACCTTGGCAGGGTAAGCAGGAAGGAAGTAGGTGGCAGAAGATGGAGAGATGAAGGCTGAGGGGACAGTGAGGAGCCACAGGCCCCACCAACACAGGTACCACTCAGCAGATTCCTTCGTGGAGGTGATCACATATCAAATTTCAACAGGGAAGTGATCACAACATTATACAACTGCCAAAACACTGAGAATCATGGCCCAACCAAGTTGACGCACAATCTTAACCATCACAGATTTCATTTTACTTGGATCCACAATCAATATCCATGGAAAGCAACAGTAAAGAAACCACAAAACATATTACATTGGGCAAATCTGCTGCAAGAGATGTCACTTTGAGGATTAAGGTGCTCCTGACTCAAGCCGTGATGTTTTTAACTGCCTCATATGCACACAAAAGCTGAAAATGTATAAGGAAGACCAAAGAAAAATTGGTGCCTTTGAATTATGGTGTAAGAGAAGGATATTAAATATAACATGGACTGCCAAAAGAGTGAGCAAATCTGTCTTGGTAGGAGTACAGTCAGAATGGTCCTTGTAAGTGGGGATGGGTAGACCTCATCTCATGTACTTTGGACATGTTATCATGAGGGATCAGTCCCTGGACAAAGACATCATGAAAGGTACAGTAGATGGTCAGAGAAAAAGAGGAAGACCCTCAACAAGGTGGATTGACACGGTGGCTGCAACAATGGGCTCAAGAAAAACAATCTTTGTGAGGATGGCACAGAATGAGACAATATTTCATTCTGTCATACATAGGGTTGCTATGAGTAGGAACGAACTCGATGGCACCAAACAACAAAAATAATCTTTGTGGGAGCACACTGCCACACCTTTCTCCCACAGAGCAGCTGGTGAGTTCAAACCACCAACCTTTCGGTTAGCAGCCAAGCACTTAACCAAAAATCAAACCCATTGCCATCAAGTCGAATCCAGCTTAGAGCAACACAGGGCTCCTTAATATAAACTCGCTGACCCCTAATTTTCATGTCTAATCTTTCAAGTTGCTGTTGTCTGTTTGGTCCCATATAAATAGATCTTAAAAGAGCATAATGCTCAAGGCACAGTTTCTTTACTAATTAAGCTCAAACTATTATTTGGTTTTAGAAAGACTTCAGGGGATATTTTCGTTTAAGGACGAAAGACTATCTCAGGGCAATAGTTTCAAGGATTCATTCAGCCTCCATGGCTCCAGAAAGTCTGGAGTCCATGAGAATTAGAAATTTTGTTCTGCATTTTTCCCCTTTTGATCAGGATTCTTCAACAGAATCTTTTATCGGAATATCCAGTAATGGTGCCAGGCATCATCCAGTCCTTCTGGTCTCATGTCCAAAGAGGCAGTTGTTCATGGAGGCAATTAGCCAAGCATTCTATTTCCTCCTTTTATTCCTGACTCTCCTTCTTCCTCTGTTGCTCCAGGTGCATACAGACCAATTGTTGGGTCTTGGATGGCTGTTTCCAGTTTTTTAAGGCCCTAGGGACTACACAATGAACTAGGAGATAGAACAGAAGCACTAAATGTGCTATTAGACTGAGATGTCCCTAAACTGGAAAACTGACACTAAACCTCCAAACCAAGACATCAAACTCCATGAGGTGTTTGGCTGTGCATAGCATCCTCAGAAGCCATTTTTGTTTTCAGTGTAAATCTATCAATCATGAGATGGATTGACACAGTGTCTGCAACAATGGGTTCAAATATTGCATCAACTGTGAGGATGGCACAGGAGCAGGCAGTGTTTCCTTCTGTTGTACATAGGGTCTTTATGAGTTGAAAATGACTCAACAGCACCTAACAACAACAGCTTCCTATTTCATACACCTGACATGCCCAAGGACTCATTTTTAATAGTATAACAAAGTAGGATCCATAAGCACTTCAGAATTGTGACCAAGGCATTCTATAGAGGATGAAAAAAGACAACCAGGAGAAAAACTCACTTCAAGAAGGAAGCTACACCTATGACAAAATGTTGTGTTAAATCAGAGGCATTCAGATATTACTTTAATATGAGATCATGCATGTAAGGGGCATGTATTGTGTCTCTGTCATTTGAACTCTCCCTACCAATATAATTCCAGTGGAGCTGACCATGAGAGTCCATGTTCCTCTTGCCTCCCAAGCTGGCTAGTCAGGCAATCCTATTTCTCTAGATGCACAGATTAGGCCAGCGCTGGCACATTAAAAGTATCGTGACATTTGTGATCTTTTGAGGAATTCATAGGGACACTGGGTGGAGAAATGATCTCTCTTCTTTTGCTACTAAGAACTATATGAATAATGAAAGCCTGGAGATAGTAATGGCCATTTTTAGAACATTTACATTATGCCTGAGAATAAAGTCACCATAGGAAAAAAAAAAATAAAATCAAAAGAGAATAGTTATATACCTAAGTTCAATTTCACTCCCTTGAACTTTTACTGTAGCCAATAAAATCCGTGATTTTCTAAACTCCCAGTGATTGAATTTTCTTTTTCATTTGAAATATGTTGGTGATATAGTTTTAGAGGGGCCTTAGTGGCGTGGTGGTTAAGAGCTCGACTGCTAACCAAAAGGTCAACATTTCAAATCTACCAACAGCTCCTTGGAAACCCTGCGGGGCTGTTCTACTCTGCCCTGTAGGGTGTCTATAAGTCAAAACTGACTCAAGGTCAACGGGTTTTAGAGTCACAGAATTTAGGGGTACATAGAAGAAACCCTGCCTCTCACAGTGAGAAAGGCTGTCATAGATATCTTCAAATGTCTACTCAAAAATTCACGTCATACTTATCCTTATTATTTTGACTCCTTTGTACAGGAAAAAAAAAATTATCTTGCAGTCTTTTCCATAATGTTCCTCTGTCATTTTTTTCATCTAAAAAATTGGGAGCAGGGAAATAAGTTACTGTGAGAATTAAATGAATAACGTGTTTAGAATAAGGCCTGACACTTTGTAAAGGCTTAACAAAGGCTAAACTCTTTAAGATTAACTGGATACTTAACTCCTTATTACGCAGGATACAAAGCCTAAGTTGATCCTTAAGTGATTGTACACCTTAGGAAAGCTCTCTGTTTAATAAGGAATCCTAAAAGAATTGTGACTGTTTAAAGTCACCAGTAAAATTTAGCACCATCTTAAACATTTATTAATCTATATTTTTTCCCTGAAAAAAAGATGAAGTAGCTTTTTTAGGAAAAAGGAAGTTGAATAAAAACATGTCATTAAATGAAATCTGCATTCTCATTTGTATTCTAGGGTAAACACTAAAGCTCACAATGTGGTGTTTTCACAATTATGACAAAACCCATTCAAACCCATTGCCATGGAGTCAATTCTGACTCATAGCAACCCTACAGGACAGAGTAGAACTGCCCCATAGAGTTTCCAAGGAGCACCTGGTGTATTCAAACTACCCATCTTTTGGTTAGCAGCCTTAGCTCCTAACCAGTACGCCACCAGGGTTTCCAATTATGGACAAGGATGATTGTATCTCAGTTCTCCTAGATGCTTCTTGATTAGTCTTGAGACACTGTATTAATTCTAGAAGTGGCTGTCCGTATCCATGGGTTGTACATCTGCAGGTTCAATCAATCAGGGATCAAAAACATTTGGAGGAAAAAAAGCTCAGAAAAACAAAACTTGAATCTGCTGCTCACTGAGTACTAGGTGAATGAAGAGACATGTGTGCATTCCCTGCTGTAGCCTTCTGCCATTTCACAGATCTTCAGGTCTCTCTTAACACTCATTGTTTGAGCATCATTCACATCTCATTTGTTCATTTGCTGCTTGTGTTATGTGCACCTTTTGTTCCTATGAAAAATGGCTTCTGAAAAGCAATTAAGTGCTCAAAGCAATCTCTCAAAGCCTAAGTGTGAGGGGTTGAGAAGAACAAGGGGAAGGATTTTAAGGCTAATAAGTTATGTCTGGCTAGTTATGCAAAGTTCTACAGCTTGAAGAACTTAAAGAGCATGGGAGAGTCGGCATCAGTTGGTGCCCAGGCCGAGTCAGTTTTCCCAGAAGAGCTCAAGGAACTCATTTAAGAGAAAGGCTATCTTTCAGAGCAAGTCTTCAGTTGGGATGAAACAACTCTTTACACAGCATTTGCATTGTATTAGGTATTATAAGTAATCTAGAGATGATTTAGAGAATATGGGAGGATGTGCATAGGTTATTTGCAAATACTACTCTATTTTTTGTAAGGTAATTTGAGAATCCACTAATTTTGGTATCTACAGTGGCACCTAGAACCAATAGCCACAGATAACGAGGGACAGTTGTTACTCAATGACCAAACAGGATGCTGTGTATAGTAGAGTGGTTAATGGAGCAGTTAAGACATCCTGGTTGAATTTTGGCTGTATCAATTACAATCTTTGCAATCTTGGGAAAGTTGCTACCCTTTCTGGAACTCATTCCCTACCTATAAAAATAGGGATGATTGGGAGGTTATGTGAGGATGAAAGAAGTCAGTACATGGAGATGCAAAAGTCCTTGTTATGTACTAAGTACAGAATATAATTCACAACATTATTATTACTACTATTTCAGAAAAATAGCTTTAATATTACCTACCAGTTTATACAACTGGTTATCTCTTAAAATAGCTTTTTAGTGATTCTTTGTTAATCTTAGATATTCTTCAGTTTAAGAAATTGAAAAGAACCTTAGATATTAACTTGTCTAATTTACATATACAAACAAAATGCCAGGGAAAAGATATACTTGTGTCATCAACTGTATTTAGTTTGATTAAAGGCAATACCGAAACTACAACCCAGGTTTTTAAACATCCAGCTTAAAGTTTTTACCAGACTGCATAGATCCTCAGGACTTTTTTTTTTTTTTCCCTTTAATAAGAAAAATTATTTTTTTGAGAATACATGGAAAAACTATTCTAAGAACTGGTAAGAGTATGAAGCCACTCAGATTATAGTTTAAATGTCCTTCAAGAGTGAAGGACAGTCTCCTAAATACATGCAGTCTCATAAATACAAATTAAGTATAAAACTATGTATCAAGACTTCATACTTAGTGAAATTGTAAATATGAAGTTTTATGAAAACATATGGCGTAAGAACAAGTGGCCATTCAGACACAACCAAATTTTTATGTATTCAAATTCAGAAAGGCCAAAATTTCAGATATAACTCAAAAAAATGAAACACAAAAATTCTTTCATGAACTCTGTGTGACTTACTTTTGCATGACTGTTTGTTATTATTGGGAGAGAATGAACATAAACTTGAAAATATGGAAACTGACTAGAAGGGTTAGTTTTTTAAGCCCATTTAAACAGTGAAATAGAAAATATCTACAAAGTAGTGTACTTAGAAAAGACGAAAAATAGGCAGAAAACCTAGAATGAATAGAAAAAAAAAAAATCCTGTGACCAGACTCCAAAAAAAACCTGAACCCATTGCCATCGAGTCAATTCCGACTCATAGCAACCCTATAGGACTGAGTAGAACTGCCCCATAGCATTTCCAAGGAGCACCTGGTGGATTCAAACTGCAGACCTTTTGGTTGGCAGCAGTAGCACTTAACCACTATGCCACCAGGGTTTCCATGACCAAATTAGACCCTAAAATATTATGAAACAAATACCAACGTATCCAAAACACCAACATGCCATATTTTTTACTTAAGTAATGAGTGCCTTCTATGTTTGTTTGCCAACTGCTCCCTCCCCGCATGAGGTATCTGCATTACCACTGCTATGCCACTTTTTTTACATGTTGCTGTATTAAAAAAAAAAAAAATTAGCATAGCATGCTGTGATAGTTAAGATTGTGTGTCAACTCAGTTGAGCCATGATTCTCAGCATTTTGGCAGTTCTATAATGTTGTGATCACTTCCCTGTTGAAATATGATATATGTCATCACCTCCATGATGGAATCTGCTGAGTAGTACTGGTGGGGGCACAGCCTGTGGTGGCTCACCACCCCATAAGCTTCCATCTCTCCACCTTTCATCCCCTGCTTCCTTCCTACTCACCTTGCCAAGGCTTTTTGGCTTTTTCTGGATCCTACAGCTGCCTCTTGTTTGTCTGACCTCTGGTTCTTGGAACTTGAGCTAGCAGCTTACCTGCCAATCTTGGATTCATCAGCCCTGCAGCTATGTGAATCAGGAGAAGCCTCTATCCCGATCCATGCACTTGGGATGTTCCAGCCTCTACAATCACATGAGCTGTTTCCCTGATATAAATCTCTCTCTCTGTCTATATATGTGTGTATATATATATAATATATACATACACTTTAGTGGTTTTGGTTCTGTAGAGAACTCACCTAAGACACACGCTTAGGAAAAGATCTTGTGGGGAGAGGGCTGGGTTACCAAATGGACGTATGTCACATATTATTTGTGTAAAGCTATGGTAATTCAATTGCATAACATCAGTTCTTACATTAAAAATAGAAATAAGGCCTTAGTATCACTGGCTTAGGTTGCTTTAGGAAAAAAGGCAAATGGGATTCTGAAAATTCTTAACAAAAAACATTCATTTATGTCTACTAGTACCTAATAGGGAGAAAAGTTCAGCAGCCAGAATCTACCAGCCTCTCCTTGGAAACCTTATGGCGCAGTTCTCTTCTGTTCGACAGGGTCATTATGAGTCAGAATTGACTTGAGAGCAACAGGTTTTTAATGCCTAATAAACGTACTTGAAACCAGACCCCAAAAAATATGTATATATATACAAGAGAAAAATCAGTCTTTACCAATTTATTTTATAGAAAAGAGTAGTAATGTAAAATATGAGTATCTTCCATTGCCACACATGCATGCAAGTTGTGAACATTCTGAGTCAATGTATACAGTTTGGTGGGGAGGGCTAAACAAAGCATCAACCATGCTACTGAATATAAGAATTTTGTACTATTTCAAGAAGGTTTAAATTTAGATACCAATGTCTTCTTCATATTGCTCTCATCACTGAAGACTAAAGTAAAATAGCAACAATATAAGTTTAAAAAGGGGCAAAAAAAAGGAGAAACCAAGAGATTGCTACAACACTGCCATACAGTAAAACCATCATATTTCAATATTCACATACTTGATAACAGCTTTATTTTACTGAACCCTGTGCAACTACATGTAGAAACACATCAAAGCAAAATGTCAAGACAGTTATCAATCAAAATTCAAAAAAAGAATACAAACAATAGCTCAAAATGAGCACACTATGAGTAGATGAATATTTGCAAAGAATGAATCAATATCTACATTCTTAGACTGTGCCATTCTGCCCTGATAAATGTCAACTCAACTGGCAACTGTGCATTTTGGACAGACTTGAGTTTTTCCAGTTATTATACTACATGTTTGGAACAAAGACGGTCACAGTAAATCGTTCTGCACAATGAACTTTAAGTACACATCTAAAAGTAAATATATTACTTCTAAACAAACACCAAAATAAAAAATAATAAGATTTTTTTCCCATCTAGCACCCATCCCCTTTTTCCTTGATTTTATTTTAATTGTACTTTAGATGAAGGTTTACAAAACAAACTAGTTTCTCATTAAACAGTACGCATATTGTTTTTATGACATTGGTTAACAACCCCCAAGACATGTCAACACGCTCCCTTCCAAACTGGAATCCCTATTACCAGCTTTCCTGGCCCCTCCTACCTTCTAGTCCTTGCTCCTAGGCAAGTGTGCACCTTTAGCCTCATTTTGTTTTATGGGCCTTGTTCAATCTTTGACTGAAGAGTGAACCTCAAGAGTGACTTCATTACTGAGCTGAAAGGGTGTCTGGGGGCCATACTCTTGGGGTGTCTTCAGTCTCTGTCAGGTCACCAAGTATGGTCTTTCATTCTGAGTGAGAATTTTGTTGTACATTTTTCCCCAGCTCTGTCTGGGACCTTGTACTGTGATCCCTGTCAGAGCAGTCAGTGGTGATAGGCAGGCGCCATCTCTTTGTACTAGAGACAGCCTGGTGGAGGCCATGGTAAATATGGTCTACTAGTCCTTTGAACTAATCTTTTCCTCGTATCTTTAGTTTTCTTCATTCTTCCTTGATCCAGAAGGGGTGAGACCAGTGGAGTACCCTAGACGGCTGCTCACAGGGTTTTAAGAACCCAGACGCTACTCACCAAAGTAGAATGTAGAACGTTTTCTTTATGAAATACGTTATGCCAATTGAGCTAGATGTTCCCTGAAACCACAGTCCCCACAGCCCTCAGCCCAGCAATTCGGTCCTTTAGAGAATTTGGATGTGTCTATGGAGCTACCATGACCTTGCCTTGTACAGGTTGTTCTAGCCTCCCCAGTATTGTGTACTGTCTAACCATTCACCAAAGTTACCACTTATGTATTGTCTCTTAAGTGTTTTTCCACCCCCACCATTCTACTCCCTTGTAACCATCAAAAATTGTTTCTTACTGTGTATAAACCTTTTCAAGACTTTTTACAGTAGTGGTCTCATACTATATTTGTCCTTTTGTGATTGACTTGTTTCACTCAGCATAATGCCCTCCAGATTCCTCCATGTTATGAGATGCTTCACAGATCCATTATTGTTCTTAATACTCCATCATTGCACAATACTCCATTGCGTCTATGTGCCACAGTTTGTTTATCCATTCATGTGTTGATGGGCATGTAGGTTGTTTCCATCTTTTTGCTATTATGAACAATGCTGCAGTGAACATGGGTGTGCATATGTCTATTTGTGTGATGACTCTTATTTCTCTAGGATATATTCCTAGGAGTGGGATTGCTGGATCACATATCTGTCACCTTGTCGTACCGTGGGGGCTTGTGTGTTGCTGTGATGCTAGAAGCTATACCACCAATATTCAGATACCAGCAGGGTCACCCATGGAGGACAGGCTTCACCTGAGCTTCCAGACTAAGACAGACTAGGAAGGACTTGGCAGTCTACTTCTGAAAAGCATTAGCCAGTGAAAACCTTATGAATAGCAGCGGAACATTGTCTGATATAGTGCTGGAAGATGAGCCCCCCAGGTTGGAAGGCACTCAAAGGATGACTGGGGAAGAGCTGCTTCCTCAAAGTAGAGTCGATCTTAATGATGTGGGTCGAGGATAGCTTTCAGGACCTTCATTTGCTGATGTGGCATGACTCAAAATGAGAAGAAACAGCTGCAAACATCCATTAATAATCAGAACCTGGAATGTATGAAGTATGAATCTAGGAAAATTGGAAACTGTCAAACATGAAATGGAACACATAAACACCGATATCCTAGGCATTATTGAGCTGAAATGGACAGGCATTAGCCATTTTGAGTCAGACAATCATATAATCTACTACACTGGGAATGACAACTCTAAGAGGAATGATGTTGCATTCATCATCAAAAAGAACGTTTCAAGATCTATCCTGAAGTACAACACTGTCAGTGATAGGATAATATCCACATGCCTACAAGGAAGACCAGTTATTAAAACTATTATTCAAATTTACACACCAACCATTAGGGCCAAAGATGAAAAAAAAGAAGATTTTCATCAGCTGCTGCAGTCTAAAATTGACAAAACATGCAATCAAGATGCATTGATAAGTACTGGCAATTGGAATGCAAAAGTTGGAAACAAAGAAGAAGGATCAGTAGTTGGAAAATGTGGCCTTAGTGATAGAAACAATGCCGGAGATCGAATGATAGAGTTTTGCAAAACCAATGACTTCTTCATTGCAAATACTTTTTTTCACCAACATAGACAGTGACTATACACATGGACCTCACCAGAAGGAACACACAGAAATCAGATTGAATACATCTGTGGAAAGAGACAATGGGAAAGCTCAATATAATCAGTCAGAACAAGGCCAGGGGCCGACTGTGGAAGAGACCATCAATTGTTCATATGCAAGTTCAAACTGAAACTGAAGAAAATCCGAGCAAGTCCAAGAGAGCCAATATATGAGCTTAAGCATATCCCACCTGAATTTATAGACCATCTGAAGAATAAATTTGATGCATTGAACACTGGTGACGGAAGACCGGACCAGTTGTGGAATGACATCAAGGACGTCATACATGAAGAAAGCAAGAGGTCATTGAAAAGACAGGAAAGAAAAAAAAGACCAAGATGGATGTCAGAGGAGACCCTGAAACTTGCTCTTGAGCGCCGAGCAGCTAAAGCAAAAGGAAGAATTGATGAAGTGAAAGAACTGAACAGGAGATTTCAAAGGGCCTCTCGAGAAGACAAAGTAAAGTATTATAACGACATGTGCAAAGAGCTGGAAATGGAAAACCAAAAGGGAAAAACACGCTCAAGCTGAAAGAACTGAAGAAAAAATTCAAGCCTTGAGTTGCAATAGTGAAGGATTCTATGGGGAAAATATTAAAAGATGTAGGAAGCATCCAAAGAAGATGGAAGAAATACACAGAGTCATTATACCGAAAACAATTAGTCGATGTTCAACCATTTCAAGAGGTGGCATATGATCAGGAACCAATGGTACTGAAGGAAGAAGTCCAAGCTGCTCTGAAGGCATTGGCGAAAACAAGGCTCCAGGAATTGATGGAATATCAAATGAGATGTTTCAACAAACAGATGCACTGCTGGAGGTGCTCACTCATCAATACCAACAAATATGGAAGACAGCTTCCTGGCCAACTGACTGGAAGAAATCGATATATTTATGCCTATTCCCAAGAAAGGTGATCCAACCGAATGTGGAAATTATAGAACAATATCATTAACACCACATGCAAGCAAAATTTTGCTGAAGATCGTTCAAAAACGGCTGCAGCAGTATATCGAAAGGGAACAGCCAGAAATTCAGGCCGGTTTCAGAAGAGGCCATGGAACCCGGGATATCATCGCTGATGTCAGATGGATCCTGGCTGAAAGCAGAGAATACCAGAAGGATGTTTACCTGTGTTTTATTGACTATACAAAGGCATTCGACTGTGTGGATCATAAGAAACTATGGATAACACTGAGAAGAATGGGAATTCCAGAACACTTAATTGTGCTCATGAGGAACTTTTACATAGATCAAGAGGCAGTTGTTCGGACAGAACAAGGGGATACTGATTGGTTTAAAGTCGGGAAACGTGTGCCTCAGGGTTGTATTCTTTCACCATAGCTATTTAATTTGTATGCTGAGGAAATTATACGAGAAGCTGGACGATATGAAGAAGAAAGGGGCATCAGGTTTGGAGAAAGGCTAATTAACAACCTGCGTTATGCAGATGACACTACCTTCCTTGCTGAAAGTGAAGAGGACTTGAAGCACTTGCTAATGAAGGTCAAAGACCACAGCCTTCCATATGGATTACACCTCAACATAAAGAAAACAAAAATCCTCACAAGTGAACCAATGAGCAACATCATGATAAATGGAAAAAAGATTGAAGTTGTCAAGGATTTCATTTTACGTGGATCCACAATCAACAGCCATGGAAGCAGCAGTCAAGAAATCTGCAAAGGACCTCTTCAAAGTGTTGAAGAGCGAAGATGTCACCCGTGAAGACTAGGGTGCGCCTTACCAAAGCTATGGTATTTTTAATCACATCATATGCATGTGAAAGCTGGACAATGAATAAGGACGACAGAAGAAGAACTGACGCCTTTGAATTGTGGTGTTGGTGAAGAATATTGAATATACCATGGACTGCCAAAAGAACGAACAAATCTTTCTTGGAAGAAGTGCCCCTTAGAGGCAAGGAAGGTGAAACTGCGTCTTACATACTTCAGACATATTGTCAGGAGGGATCAGTCCCTGGAGAAGGACGTCATGCTTGGCAGAGTACAGTGTCAGCAGAAGAGAGGAAGACTGTGAACAAGGTGGACTGACACAGTGGCTACAACAATAAGCTCAAGCATAGCAACAATTGTAAGGATGGCTCAAGACTGGGCAGTGTTTCATTCAGTTGCTCATAGGGTCTCTATGAGTTGGAACCAACTCCGTGGCACCTAACAACGACAAGAACAACAATGGTATTTCTATTTCCAGCTTTCTAAGGAAATGCCATATCATTTTCCCAAATGTTTGTATCATTTTGCATTCTCGCCAGCAGCACAGAAGAATCCAGTCTCTTCAAGGCCTCACCAACATTTGTTACTGCCTGTTTTTTTTTTATTCCTGCCAGTAAGCTTGGAATGAGATGGTATCTCACTGTGGTTTTCATTTGCATGGTGATTATGATATACCTTGGTGATTTTCCTTTCGGGCCTACCCGATATGGGGTTCGTTCAGCTTCTTGGATGGTCAGCATTTCATCATTCATGATATTAGGGAATTTTATGTCAACAACTCTTCGATGATACTCTCTGTGTTTTCCATTTCCTCTCCCTGTTCTGGAACTCCAAACACTCACAACTTTTTGCTTTTGAGTATATCCCACATAATTCTCAGGGTTTCTTCATTTTTCTTTGTTCTTTTTTCTGATTTTTCCTGAAACAGGGTTGTATCCAAGTATTTGTCTTCAACTTCGCTGATCCTGTCTTTCATCATTTCAGATCTGTTCCTCGGACCTTCTATGACACTGTCCATTTCTGAAATCTTGTTGTTTATCTTTTGGATTTCTAATTGTTTTTGTATGATTTCTAGTTATCAATTTATTTTGACATTTAGTTCCTGTATTATTTTCCTGAATTCTTCCATTTTTTTCTGTATTTTCCATGAATTTGTCTATTTTTTCCTCATTTTTGCTTCATCTCTTGGATAGCTTTGAATATTAGAGATTTGAATTCCCTGTCAGGTAGTTTTAGTGCCTTTTCTTCTACTGCAAAGTTGTCTGGTGTTTTATATTGGATGCTTAATGGAACCATCCTATATATTTTTTTTTAACATGTTTTGATATTGTCTGCTGTCTTTGGGACATTTGGTAGTTATTTTCATTTATTGACTGTAGATTCATTTATATCATCCTGCTTTTTTATTTTATTTGGTTCTATCTGAGCAGGTAGGCTGTGCATTTTGTATTGTTTGCTTGTCTGTAGTCAAAATACTTCTCCACTCCTGTTAAACAGGCAGTCACTCAGCTATGGTACAGCAGTGGATGTCCAGCTGAAGGAGAGGGTCTGGAATGGGTTGCTTGTGGAATGTACAAGGGCCAACAGGGTGAACCAAGAATCAGTGCTGGGCAGGTTCCCTGAGGTAGTACCTCTGCTACTTGGGGGTGTGATGTTCAGTGCACAGTGCAGGTAGGCAGGAAAGGGGGGAGGCTGTGAGGTGTGGAGATAGTATGGGTATGGAAAAGAAGAGAAAGAAACAGGAGCCAAAAACAAACAAACAAAGGGAAAAAAAGTGGAAAGGGAGCATGCTATTGAAGTGGAGAGATGAGAAACTGAGAAATGGAGAAAAACAAAAACAAAAAGAGAAAAAATACATAATTCTAAAAAACTGGAAGAGAAAAAAGAAAAGAAAAGCCCCTAAGGGTCCCATGGATGCAGCCATGAAGAGCAGGGAGGTGGCTCCCAGGCTGCACAGTATAGCCTAGCTAGAGGGGGTATAGATGTCAAACAGTACCAGGTATTCAGGAGCCAGAAAAAGAACATAAGTATAGCGAAACATTACCTGAGAAATGAAGAAAGAAAGGAAAAGAGAGACAGAAAAAAAAGAAATGCCCCGGCTGCTCAGATTGGGGGAGTGGCTCCTAAGCTGTGCAGGGCAGCCCTTCTAAAAGGGGCTGCCAAGCCACAATAAGAAAAACAAAACAAACAAACAAAAAACAGCAAAGCAAAACAAAGCAAAAAAAAAAAAAGTCCCAGGAATCCCACCAGTGTGGTGTCTCGGGCCATGGAGTGCTTCCCCGTTTGATTGGAGCTTCATTCCCAGCCTTTCAAGAAGAAGCAAAGAGGGCTTATGTAGCCAGGTGTTCAAGAGAAAGGAGGGGGAGGTGGTGGAAGGCACAAAAGAAATCAAAAGAATGGAAAAAAGCAAACCAGCTCAGGAAGCCAGTGTGCATGGGGCAAATCCAAGCAGCTCAGGAATGATGTGGCTGCCTCCTGACCAAGATACTGCAGCTGGCAAGAATCACAGGAGGCTGAAGAGGGTGGAAGAAGGGTGAGGGTTAGGAAAGCGTATATTGCTCATTACTGGGTGCTCTGCCTCCTGCTCAGACCTTCCTGAAGCTGCTTTCCTGTACTCCCTGTCCACCAATCTCCAATGTGGGTAGGGCGAATCCAAACGACATAGACGCTGCACTTCCCACCAGCCGTGCCACCACAGCCAGCCAGGAAGCTCAGAGGTAAAGCACTAGGGAGAAGATGGGGTGTGGGAAAGCGTGTACCACTGATTACCATGTGCTCTGTCTCCTGCTGGGAGCTCTGTGAAGCTGCTTTTCCATGCTCCCTCTCTGCTGACCTCTGACAGAAGTCCAAGATGGCAAATCTGTGCTGCATTAGCTGATGGGGGATCACTGCACGTATCTCTCTTTACAATCTGTCCTCTGTCAGTTTCTTATTCCATTTAGTGTTTGGCTGTGTTCTTTATCTCTTCTTTTGAAACTTTGGGTTCCAGGAATGATGTTTGTCTCTGTTTTACTTAGTTTTTCTGGTCTTTGCTGTGGAAGAACAGCATGGTGCTTCTGTCTATGGCACCATGTTGGCTGGACTTCAAAAAGAAGACTTTTCTTTATCTTTAAACACTCAGTGCTTCCGAAAGTTCATTATGTTCTATATCGACCTCACTCCACTCTGTCCAAATCACATAATCACTTTGTTTTTCTCTGTCTCAACCTCTGTCTTGCTGTGTCTGTTCTGTTATCTCTGGGATGATTATGCTCTCATTCTCAGTCTTCTTCACAGGATCTACTTCTGCAGCCACTGGTTGCTTCCATCTTTTTGCTATTGTGAACAGTGCTGCAATGAACATGAGTGTACATATTTCTGTTCATGTGAAGGCTCTTATTTCTCTAGGATATATTCCAAGGAGTGGAATTGTTGGATCATATGGTAGTTCTAGTCTACCTTTTTAGGGAAGTGCCAAATCGATTTCCAAAGTGATTGTAGCATTTTGCATTCCCACCAGAAGTGTATAAGTGTTCCAGTCACTCCACAACCTCCCCAACATTTATTATTTGTGTTTTTTTAGATTAATGCCTGTCTTGTTGGGATGAGATGGTATCTCATTGTAGTTTCGATTTTCATTTTTGTGCCAGCTAATTGTCTTAGTCGTCTAGTGCAGCTATAACAGAAATACCAGAAGTGGATGGGTTTAACAAAGAGAAGTTTATTCTCTCACTGTCCGGTAGGCTAGAAGCCTGAATTCAGGGCACCAACTCCAGGGAAAGGTTTTCTCTGTTGGCTGTGGAGGAAGGTCCTTGTCATCAGTCCTCCCTTGGTCTGGAAGCATCTCAGTGCAGAAACCTCAGGTCCAAAGGATGTGCTGTGCTCCTGGTGCTGCCTTATTGGTGGTAAGAGGTTTCCATGTCTCTCTGCTCGCTTCTCTCTTTTATATCTCAAAAGAGATTGGCTTAAGACATATCTAATCTTGTAGATCTCATAAATATAACTGCTGCTAATCTATCTTATTATATCATAATTATGGGATTTATAGCACATAGGGAAATCATATCAGGAGATAAAATGATAAACAATCATACAAGGGGATCATGACTTAGCCAAGTTGATAGATATTTTGGGGGGACACAATTCAATCCATAATGCTAATAATCGTGAGCATTTCACCATGTATCTGATAGCGACCTGAAGGTCTTTGGTGAAGTGTCAGTTCACGTCCTTTGCCCATTTTTTAGTCAATTTATTTGTCTTTTTGTTGTTGAGTTATTGCAGTATCATGTAGGTTTTAGAGATCAGATTCTGATCAGAATTGTCGTAGCCAAAAACTTTTTCCCAGTCTGTAGGTTGTCTTTGTACTTTTTTGGTGAAGCCTCTGGATGAGCATCAGTGTTTGATTTTTAGAAGCTAGTTTCCCTTCTGGTGTTTGTGCATTGTTAGTAATGTTTTATATACTGTTTATGGCTTATATTAGGGCTTCCAGCATTGTCCCACTTTTCTTCCATTATCTTTATCATTTTAAATTTTATATTAATGTCTTTGGTCCATTTTGAGTTCATTTTTGTGCATGGTGTGAGGTATGGTTCTTGTTTCTTTTTTTTTTTTGCAGATGGGTGTCCAGTTACGTCAGCACAATTTTTTAAAGTGACTGGCTTTTCCATGTTTAACTGACTTTGGGCCTTTTCAAATATCAGCTGCTCATGTGAGGATTGATTTATGTCTGGATTCTCAATTCTGTTCTATTGGTCTATGTATATGTTGTTGTACAATTACCAGTCTGTGTTAACTACTGTGGCAGTATAATATGTTCTAAAATCAGGTAGTGTGAGGCCTCCCACTTTGTTCTTCTTTTTCGTTAAAGCTTTACTTATCCCGGACCTCTTGCCTTTCCTTATGAAGTTGGTGATTTGTTTCTCCATCTCATTAAAAAATGTCATTGGTATTTGGATCAGGATTGCCTTGTATCCATACATCGCTTTAGGTAGAATAGACATTTTTACAATGTTGAGTCTTTCTATTCATCAGCAAGGTATTTTTTTCCACTTACGTAGGTCTCTTCTGATTTCTTGCAGTAGTGTCTTGTAGTTTTCTTTGTAAAGGTCTTTTTTGCCTCTGGTTAGATTTATTCGTAATATTTTACCTTTTTGGGGATTATTGTAAATGCTATTGATTTGATGATTTCCTCTTCGATATTCTTTTTTTTTGTGTAGAGGAATCCAACTGATTTTTGTATGTTTACCTTGTATTCTGACACTCTGCTGAACTCTTCTATTAGTTTCAGTAGTTTTCTCAAGGCTTCATTAGAGTTTTCTGTGTATAAGATCATGTCATCTGCAAATAGAGACAGCTTTACTTCTTCTTTGCTGATTTGGATGCCCTTCATTTATTTATTTTTCTTTGAAAGGTGATTTAATATCTCTAACAACACAAAATAGCTCACTACAACAGTACTAAACCTAGACCAATATCAAACCACTTCTTAGTAAATGAATTTTTAAAAATCTCCAAAAAAAAAAGTAAGAGAGATTGCCGTACCCCTCCAAGCTGGCACTCTTTTCTCTTGACAGGAAATCTGCTTTTTAGTTTTATATAAAATTCCTTCCTGTTTGACCCATCCTGGCACCCTAAAAAAAACCCTACAGTTTTGTTAATAAAGTGATTGGAAGATAAGATCTGGGCCTTACTTGGCCTGGCACCACCTCAAGCCTGAATTTACCTGTTTGTTTGTTGCTCCAGTGACACTGAGCTTTCTATTTTGCAAGTTTTCCAAGTGGGCTCCTACCTCAGGGCCTTTGCACCTACTGTTCTCCCAGATTCATTCCTTTTTTTTTCTTTTTTTATTGTGTTTTAAGTGAAAGTTTATAAATCAACTCAGTCTCTCATACAAAAAGTTATACACACGTTGTTATGTACACCTAGCTGCTCTCCCCCTAATGAGACAGCACATTCCTCCTCTCCACCTTGTATTCCCCTTGTCTGTTCGACCAGATCCTGTCCCTCTCTGCCTTCTCATCTCACTTCCAGACAGGAGTTGCCCACATAGTCTCATGTGTCTCCTTGAACCAAGAAGCTCAATCCTGCTGGTATGATTTTCTGTCTTATACTCCAGTCCAATCCCTGTCTGATGGGATGGATTTGGGAGTGGTTTGAGTCTTGGACTAACAAAGGGTCTGGAGACCATGAACCCCAGGGTACCTCTACTCTCAGGTAGACCATTAAATCTGGTCTTTTTATGAGAACTTGAGGTCTATATCCCACTGTTCTTTTGCTCCATCAGGGATTTTCTGTTGTGTTCCCTGTCAGGGCAGTCATCAGCAGTAGCTGGGCACCACCTAGTTCTTCTGCTCTCAGGCTGATATAGTCTTTGTTTTATGTGGTCCTTTCTGTCTCCTGGGCTCATCTTTACCTTATGTCTTTGGTGCTCTTCATTCTCCTTTGCTTCAGGTGGGTTGAGTCCAATTGATGCATCTTAGATGGCCACTTGCTAGCGTTTAAGACCCCAGACGCCACTCAGCGAAGTAGGATGCAGAATGTTTTCTTAATACATTTTGTTATGCCAAGGGACTTAGATGTCCCCTGAAACCATGGTTCCCAAACCACCATCCCTGCTACTCTGGCCTTTGAAGAATTGGTTGTATTTAGGAAACTTCTTTGGTTTTGGTTTAGTCCAGTTGTGCTGACCTCTCTTGTATTTTGTGTTGTCTTTGCCTACACCTAAAATAGTTTTTGTCTGCTATCTAATTAGTGAATACTCCTCTCCCTCCCTACCCTCGTAACCATCAAAGAATATTTTCTTCTGTGTTTAAACTTTTTTCTTGAATTCTTATAATAGTGGTCTCATACAATATTTGTTCTTTTGCAACTGACTAATATCACTTTAATATCTCTAAGCAAATGCCTTCCAGATTCCTCCATGTTATAAGATGTTTCACGGATTCATCGTTGTTCTTAGTTGTTGTGTAGTATTCCATTACATGAATATATCATTATTTATTTATCCATTCATCCACTGATGCTCACCTTGGTTGCTTCCATCTTTTTGCTATTTCAGACAGTGCTGCAATTAACTTGGGCATGCATATATCTGTTCGTGTGAAGGCTCTTATTTCTCTAGGATATATTCCAAGGAGTGGAATTGCTGGATGGTACAGTAGTTTTATTTCTCGTTTTTTAAGGAAATGACAAATTGATTTCCAAATTGGTTGTAGCATTTTTCATTCCCACCATCAGTGTATGAGTGTTTCAGTCTCTCCACATTTATTATTTTGTGTTTTTTTTTTTTGGATTAATGCAAGCATTGCTGGGAGGAGATGGTATCTCATAGCAGTTTTGTGTTTCTGTAATGGCTGATGATCATGAGCATTTCTTCATGTATCTGTTAGCCACTTGAATGCCTTCTTTGGCGAAATGTCTGTTCATATCCTGCCCATTATTTAAGTGGGTTATTCTTCTTTTTGTAATTGAGTTTTTGCAGTATCATGTAGATTTTAGAGATCAGACACCTATCGAAATTGTCAGAACTCTTCTATTGTTTCAGCAGTTTCCTTGAGGATTCTTTAGGGTTTTCTGTGTATAAGATCATGTCATCTGCAAATAGAGATACTTTTACTTCTTCCTTACCAGTTTGGTTGCCCTTTATTTCTTTATCTAGCCTAATTGCTCTGGATAGGAGCTCCAGTACAATGTTGAATAAGAGTGGTGATAAAGGTCATCTTTGTCTTGTTCCCATTCTCAAGGGGAATGCTTTAAGACTCTCTCCATTTAGGATAATGTTAGCTGTTGGCTTTGTATAAATGCCTTTTATTATGTTGAGGAATTTTCCTTCTATTCTTATTTTGCTAAGAGTTTTTATTATGAATGGGTTTGGACTTTGTCAAATGCCTTGTCTGTACCAATTGATAAGATCATGTGTTCTTGACTTTTATTTATACCCTGGATTACGTTGAGTATTTTTCTAATGTTGAACCATCTCTGCATACCTGTTATAAATCCCACTTGGTCATGGTAAATTATTTTCTTGATATGTTGTTGAATTCTATTGGCTAGAACTTTGTTGAGAATTTTTGTGTCTAAGTTCTCTGTAATTTTCTTTTTCTTTGGTGTCTTTTCCTGATGTTGGTATCAGGGAAATGCTGGCTTCACAGAATGAGTTTGGGAGTACTCTATCCTTTTCTATGTTCTGAAATACCTTTAGTAGTAGTGGTGTTAATTCTCTGAAAGTTTGGTGGACTTCTCCAGTGAAGTCATCAAGGTCAGGGCTTACTTTTGTTGGGAGTTTTTAAATTACATTTTCAGTATCTTCATATGGGCTTATTCAACTGTTCTACCTCTGTTTGTGTTAGGTTAGGCACCTAATGTGTTTCTAGAAATTTGTCTATTTCTTCTAGGTTTCAAATTTGTTAGAGCACAATATTTCATAATAACCTGATATGATTTTTTAATTTCAGTTGGTTGTGTTGTGATATCGTCCATCGCATTTCTTATTTGGGTTATTAGCTTTGTCTCCTGTTTTTCTTTTGTCAGTCTGGCCAATGGTTTATTAATTTTATTAATCTTTTAAAGGAAACAGCTTTTGGTCTTGTTAATGCTCAATTGTTTTTCTGTTTTCTATTTCATTCAATTCTGCTCTAATTTTTATTATTTGCTTTCTTCTGGTGCCTGAGGATTTCTTTTGTTGCTCTCTTTCTTTTTCTTCTTTGATTTTGACCCTTTCTTCTTTTTGGATGTGTGCATGTATTGCTATAAATTGACCTCTGAGAACTGCTTTACACTGTCCCAAAGATTCTGATAGGAAGTGTTTTCATTCTCACTTGATTCTATGAATTTCTTTATTCTGTCCTTAATTTCTTCTCTAACCCAGTCATTTTCGAGTGAGTTCTTTTTCAGTTTCCATATGTTTGATTTCTTTTCCCTGCTTTTTCTGTTATTGATTTCTACTTTTATGGCTTTACGGTTAGAGAAGATGCTTTGGAATATTTTGATGCTTTGATTCTGGTCTATTCTGGAGAATATTCCATGTGCATTGGAAAAGAAAGTAAAATTGTCTACTGTTGGATGGAGTGTTCTGTGTATGTCTGCGAGGTCAAGTTGGTTGATCGTGGCATTTAGCAATTCTGTGTCTTTATTGAGATTCTTTCTGGATGTTCTCTCTTTCACTGAAAGGGGTGTGTAGAAGTCTCCTACTATTATTGTGGAGCTGTCTATCTCACTTTTCAATGCTGTTAGAGTTTGTTTTATGTATCTTGAAGCCCTGTCATTGGGTGTGTAAATATTTAATATGGTAACGTCCTCCCGGTAATCATTATATAGTGTCATTCCTTCTCCATTGTGGTGGATTTAACTTTAAAGTTTATTTTGTCAGAAATTAGTACTGGCACTCTTGCTCTTTTTTTTATTGTTGTTTTCTTGATATATTTTTTCCATTCTTTGAGTTTTTATTTGTTAGTGTCTTTAAGTTTAAGGTGTGTCTCTTATAGGCAGCATATAGGTGGATCGTGCTTCTTATCCATTTTGTCACTCTCTCTCCCTTTATTGGTACATTTTGTTCATTCACATTTAGCGTGATTATGGATATGTATGAGTTTAGTGTTGTCATTTTGATGTTTTGTGTGTTGTTGACAGCTTCATTTTTCCATTTAATTTTTTGTGCTGTGTAGCTTTTCTTTATAAATTTCTTTTCCTCTTTTTCATTGTTGTTGATTTTGGTTTTGGTATGTTTTTGTTTTTAATTTTGATGTATAGCATTGTTAGTCTCCTTTGTCTTTGCCATATTATTTACCCCTATTTTTCTAAATTTAAACCAAACTTTTATTTCTCTATGTTGCCTTTATTTCCTCTCCATATGAAAGATCTATGAATACATTTTTAGTCCCCCTTTACTGGTTTAATATTGTCATCTTTTACATAATGGCATCTCTTCCAATTTCAAGCATTTGTTATCTTGATTTATTTTGTGATTTCCCTCTCTGGCTTGATATCTAGTTTCTCTGTCCTGTGTCCTAGTCTTGGGTTGTTATCTGATATTATTGATTTTCTAACCAGCGGACTTTAATATTTATTGTAGTTTTGGTTTGGTTTTTGCAAATTCCCGAAACTTCTCTTAATCTAGAAATGTCCTAATTTTACCTTCATATCTGAGAGACAGTTTTCTGGGATATTTGGTTCTTGGCTGGCAATTTTTTCCATTCAAGGCTTTATATCCCTTTGCCTTCATGCCTGTATGGTTTCCGCTGAGTAGTCTGAACTTAGTCTTATTGACTCTTCTCTACAGGTGACTTTTCATTTATCCCTAGCCACTCTTAAAATTCTCTCTTTATCTTTGGTTTTGGCAAGTTTGATTATAATATGTGTAGGTGACTTCCTTTTGAGATCTACCTTGTGTGGGGTTCGATGTGCATCTTGTGTAGATATATTCTTGTCTTTCATGATATGAGGGAAGTTTTCTGCCAAGAAATCTTCAACAGTTCTCTTTGTATTTTCTGTTTTCCTTCCCTGTTCTGGTATTCCAGTCACTCAAATATTATTTCTCTTTATAATAGAGTCCTACATATTCTTAGGATTTCTTTTTTTTTTCTTAATTCTTTTATCTGATTTTTCTCTGAATGTATTGGTGCCAAGTGTTTTATCTTCAATCTTACAAATTCTGACTTCCAATTCCTCAATTCTGCTCCTCTGACTTTCTATTGCATTGTCCAATTCTGAAATTTTATTGATAATCTTCTGAATTTCTGATTGCTGTCTCTATGGATTCTTGCAACCTATTGTATTTTTCATTATGCTCTTGAACTGCCTTCTTTATTTCCTTGACTGATTTATCTGTGTATTTCTTGGCTCATTCTGCATTTTGCCTGGTCTCCTTCTTGATCTCTTGAAGAATTCTGGATATTATTCACTGGTATTCTACCTTTGTTAATTACAAGAATACCTCTTCATCCAGAGGATTCCTTGATTGTTTTGGGAGCTTGCAGAAGCAATCATGGTCTGCTTCTCTATGTGATTTGATATTGACTGATTTCTCTGAACTCTCTATAAACTATTATATTAATTTATTTTACTTTTGCCTATCGTGTCCTAGCTTCTTACTTTGTTTTTTGTTGATATACCCAAATAGGCTCCTCAAGTGAGCTAGCTTGGTTACTGGAGCCTTTGAACCTCTGCTGTCCTGTCACCAGATGGGTAGATCTGTTACCAGGTATATAAGCCTAGGAGCCCATTCACTTTTCTTGTACGGATTCAGCATATGTGTCCAAGTAGTCAGTCACCACTTACGTGGTGCAGGCTCTCACCTACAGTCTTAGAGAAGCAGTGGTGATTGGTGTATGCACAGGTATCTGGTTGCAGCAGGGGTCATGCTCTGAGAAAGGCAAGGGGCTGTCAACCATCCCCCAAATATCTGTGAGGAAGGCACGTCCCTGTTCTCTAGGGTGCATAGGTGGGTGGGCTCTGCAGCTGTACCATAGGCAACCAATGCTTCTAAGTGTAAGGACTGGGAGGGACAACTTACCCTTGGACCCCTCTTGCTGGTGGCTAGATCTCCTGAATTGAGCCATCAGTCCTCAGGTTCCTGCTGTGTGTGGGTGAGGACCCTGCTTAATAGCCAGAGTAGTGTCAAAAGTCAAAAACCTACCTCTTCAGCACACAGCTAAAACAGTTTAAGTCAGACCTCAGGCACATATTCCCATGCATTGTGACAACAAGGGTCAAGCTGCTGTAATGGGACCACTGGGGTCCATGCAGGTGTTAAAGGCATTCGAAGTCCATGGAGTGCTTGTGCCTGGACAGGAGGCCCTTCTACCTTAAGTTCCCAGCTTGGGGCAGCTGGCAGATTATTTTTCCCCATTTGTTAATTTGTTCCTTCTCCAAGGGTGGGAGAGTGGCTCAGGGCGTACAGCAAGACCTATCTCAGACCCAGGGAAATCACTGTCACTGAAGCATCTTGGTGCCTGGGGCAGAAAGAGGAGGTATCAGATAAAAGGGAGAGAGTTCCTTGGAATGGGGAGCTATTCGATCTGTATGTCAAGAGCCCTGTTCTTCACTGATTCTGGAGGCATGAGTGATATCTGTGCCACTGGCTCTCTGTGGCTAAGGAAACCGTGTCCTGAATGCTACCACTAGCCTGGCCACAGTTTTGCCAGGGGATAGGGCCTGCGCCACTCACTTGCTTTCTTTTGCTTAGGTACCTGCATTCCGAATGCTTCCACCACTCCCCCATCAGCTGCACTAGGGAATTGGGGCTGAGGGACACGAGTTCCCACCAAGTCAGTCCAGCAACTCCTCACTGCTTCTGAACCATCTCTCCCTCCCCCTGCCATTCAGTTCAATTTCTTGACTTTCCCTTTGATGTTCATGGCACCTAGCTTGTCATAAATGTAATTGATTCTCTCATTTTGGGGGGTCTTTAAGGGACCACTGGAAGCATCTGACTACTCTGTCATCTTGGTCCTGCCCATTAACGGCATTTTTAAAAAACATAACAATAATCTAGTCAACTGATTCATCGTCATATGTACACTGTTATTTCCTTTTTGTTCAAATACCTGGAAAAAACTGCTAATTTAATTTTAGTCAGTTCAGAAAAAAGGTCTGGCAAACTACTTCCAAAAAATCAGCCATTGAAAATGCTACAGGGCATCTTTCTACTCTGACACTCATGTGCCATTATCAGTGGAGTCAGTTCTAGTTCATTGAGACCCTATTTGTCAGAGTAAAATTGTGCTCCATAGGGTTTCTACTGGAAGTAGATCATGAGGCCTTTCTTTTAGATACCTGAGTATAATTGAAACATCATCCTTTTGGTTAGCAGCCAAAAACATTAACCATCTGCACCATCCAGAGCCTCCATTAGTCAAAAAGAAAAAAAAAAAAAGACCCATTGCCATCCAATTGATTTTGACTCATAGTGACCCTATAGACAGTAGAACTGACCCATATGGCTTCCAAGGTTTTAATCTTTATGGAAACAGACTGCAACAACTTTCTCTCATGGAGCAGCTGGTGGAATCAAACCACTGACCTTTCGGTTAGCCATGAAGAGGTTGTCCATTGTGCCATCAGGGCTTCTTACTAGTCAGTTAGGATCTTCACATTGTCATACTGAATGTTAAATGTCTTGATATGACTTAATTTTGAAGCATCAACTTTTTTTACTGAGGATAAGGAAATAAATGAAAACACATAAAAGCATTACAAAGATAAACTATGAAACTACTGCTATGACCAACCCTCTCAAATATGTATGCTCTTCATCTTGGCAGGAACATAAAAGGATTTTCCTTGGATCAGTACACACTCAAGTGAAGAAAACAAACTTCCAAACGTTTGTATTGTACTTTAATAATCCAACTGCCTTTCTAAGCCTATCAAACTAATATGCACATGGCTTAGACTTCCAACAAATTCTGGGAGACAACTTGTACTTTTTAAAACAAAGTTACTATATCAAAAAGCTGTTTAATAAATAAATTCAGTCCCACAACTATAATAAGTACCAAGAAACCACAACTAGAGATTGTTGCATTTTTTAGCATCAGTTTGTCATATGTTAGCATCACTGTAAGAACCAGTGAAGAGGTGAAACAACTCACTTGGTTACAGGTTTCAACAAAATTTGACAAAAATATAAATGAATAAATGAAATTGGGTCAATGTCTGTTAACCAACTTAATATGAACCATTTATGCTATGAAAGTAAATTGAGCCACAATATATGAAAAGCTTACAAATAGCCATTAGCAATATTAGTTACATAGTTATACACCCTCGCAAGGATCCACCTTCAGGCTCCAGAGTAAATCTGAGTGCCAACAGCTTACCTTTCTGCACCTCCTGTACCTCATTCACTCATTCACTCTCTGACCATGTGACAAAATCTCCCTGCCTCCCACCAGGAATCACTAACTCCCATGTTCCAAAACATGGGTCACTATGAATCAAAACCAACTCAATGGCAATGGGTTTGGTTTTGATTTTGGTTACGTTTTTTTATTTCACACATTACTTTCGTCCTGGAGTCTTGACTCACTCTTGCACTAACTTTGGTGGCTTGCTCCCAGAATATTCTTTCAGTTCCAAGCTCCAGTGTTTGCTCTCTGATCTCAGGAAACCAACCACACAGCAGGAATGAAACCACTTCCAGAGCCCCTCCCTTCCTTTGGGAAGAACTAACTGGGCCTACCTGCAGATAGACAACTCAGCTAGGGGAGGGAATCTGGATACTGTTCTTCAAATTGCAGCTTTCTTATGGCATTCACCATCTTTTAACTTTTTCGGTATTATCAAATATTTTTCCTGTTATTTAGCTTTAAGCTCCTTCAGTGTTGAACTCATGTCAGATTATTCATTGAAAAAAACCAGAATGCTCATGAAGGTTTTACATACCTACATCAGTTTTTTGCATCACCTTCTCTCTTCTCTCAACATAATAACAAAACACCTACATTTTATGATAAAAAAGGAGGATATGGGAGTAATATGATTGGTAAGAACACGCACAATTCAGCTCGTGGGGATTCAACTTTTATCCTGAGAGATCCCACCAATTACTTCTGGAGAAAAAATAAGAAAGCTTGTTTACTATCTTTTCCAGGGAATTTAGTTTCACCTAATAATCCAAGAATGAATTATGGGGTTGCATGTCAAACCTCAAAAATTCAAATATTCTAGAGTTCATATAACAGGAAAAGGAAATGCACATCTTTCAAATTTCTTAACATTGCCCTTGTTCATAGTGAACTATAATATTGTCCTAGAAAATATGAACTTAACAAAAGTTTTGTAAGACAACTGATAGGAATAAAAAGATTAAGGAATAACCTAATGCATGTGCTTGGCCTTTATGTGCATTCAGTATTCTTTAGGAAGTCTGGGCAAAAACCGGGAAATGGTGCAAATTCAACATTTTCCTCTGAGTTTATTAGTATTTGCTCTTCTTATGATTAGTAAAAGTACCCCATTTTTCCTGGAAGGAAATCTCCTGTCACTCTTATCTTTGTTAATCACAATTCTTATGATTAGTAAAAGAATAGAGCCATATTTTTTAAATATGCCTTCCCTCAGCTATCACTTGGAAGAATTCACAGTGTGTTTGGCATATAGAAATAGATATATGATATAGATATATCCAGGTATGGAGTACTGTTATACCATAAGAGGTTAAAAAAAAAAAAAAAAAGCACTATGGATATGAGAAAAGAATGACTATTTCCTTCTGTTGGAGTGAAAGTTTTCATAGAGAAAATTGGCTATTGCTGATTTTCCTTTTGTTTCCCTGGGAAAAGTGAAAGGCTGTTTGAAATTATATTCCACATAATGGGAGCCTCAAGGTGTTGAAACACCGGCTACGACACAAATCAGCCTCTGAAAGAGTCTCCCCAGACCACTAGCTGGGAAACCACCGAAGAAGATTCCGTTTTGTCAGGTCTTAAAAAATAAGACGGTCGGTGTCCCTTCTCATTCTGACTGCTTGAAAATAAAGATGGGCCATCCCAAGGCAAATCTGTGTTTTCCAAGCCTGATGCCTTCCCAAGAATATTACTTTTAATGGCTTCTTGGAAAAAAATTGAGAAACTGTTTTCCATATTGGGTTAAAAATGTAGAAAATCACTCATTTACCAACAGACAAAATGGGCCTAATTATACAATTATCCTTCTGTCTTCTCAACACAGATTCCCAGACTCATTTGAGAAAACCAAGCTTCACTCTTTGAATGCCCTTCTCTTTTGCCCAAAGGAGACCATAATCCTGATGGTCTCCTACCTCAATGACTGTTTATTTTCTGTCCTTTGCTAGCTCCTCTAGTAGCTCCTCTACATAGTGGTGTTCTTCACTGTTCAGTCATGCTCTTTTCATATTGCTCTGCACTCTTTCTCTGGGAGATCACATTGATTTCAATGCCCAATTATTCTGATAGTTGCCTAATGACTATCTAGCAGTTCCAAACGCCACAATTTCAAGTGAAATTTTGAAATATCCAATGGCATCTCAAACATAATATTTCCAAAACTGAATTATTAATAGCCACCCCCACACCAACTTGCTCCAGATGTATCCCTTCCCAAGTTCTTGCCTTATAAATAAAGAGCTTTATATAGTTCACCTGGTTAATCAAAATAAAAGTATAGGAGTCATCTTTGATTCTTTCATTTTCGTCATATTTCTATTACAGTCTACCAGCAAATCTAAAAAAATAACATGTCTGGTATTTTTAACTCCATCTCCACACAGCAACCAGTGGAATCTTCATATTAAATAAACAATAAAAAAAAAAGGATTACAATTCTTTCTTGTCTAAATTCCTTCAATGTCTTTCCCACTATTTTAAGAATAAAATTCAGTAATTTTTTAAAGAATTGCAAGCCTTGCATGATCTGTTCCTACCTAGTCCCCAGTTGTTTTGCATCCCACTTTTCCCTTGTTCATTGGTCTTTTTAATCGCTGGACTACACCAAGGTCTTCACACATAATACTTCACCTTCTTGGACTGTGTTTTCCCCAAATGTGTGCATGGTTTTAGGTCTCAGTTTAGAGTGGATTTCCCTGAATATCTAATCTAAAGTAAGATCCCTTGCTGTTCTCTTTCATAGAGACCTATTTCTTAGATATCCATAATATATTGTTAGCTAATTTACTTGTTTATTGTCACAACATTACAGTAAGCTCCTTGGCTATAGAATATCTTATTCATTAATCATTTCATATTTAATCCATAGCACAGTGCATAATACTTAGGAAGCATTCAATAAAGGTTTGTGCAATTAAAAGTGAATCACATTAATAATAAATTCTATGTTTTAAGAGGAGTTAGTATTTCTTTACTTATTTATTTAAATATAACGTCCTAAGTTAGGAGCTTATGGCTTCAACATGCCAAATTGTACACAACAAAATTAATACAAGTGAAGGAACACTTTGATCATCAACCAAATTGTCAGATGTTTCCTATAGAATTTTTGGTTATCATAAGTGATATGCAATGGGCTAACTACAACTTCTCTAGGTGCTTTGGTCATTGTATTGTTTGCAAACATCCAATTTCTACTACCAAATTACTCCAGTGCCTTTGAATGTGAGTCACAACTACAAAAGTGAATATACTATGTAAATAATATTATAACATTATAATGACTAGATGACTTAAAAGTTGGCTGAAGTTCTTAGTCCAGGGAGAGGCATTTCTGACATTAGAACATTAGCAGTAATAAAATCTTGCTTACATTTTTCAGCATCTCCGTCTATTAGAATCATGTCCACAATTTCACTAATCCAGGTGGTACCTATGGTAGAAGAAACATTTTTACAACTATCATGCAAATCTGGGGGAAAAAATATCAGTTGGAAGCCCACCATTTTAATACCTTCTAATTAAAACTTAATTCTACAGAGCTTTTTCTTTGTCTCAAATGCCCCCTTCAGTATACTAGAAGTAGATGACTGCACTGAATATTTACTTTGTTTAGGATGATGGTGATGGAGGGGTCCGTTACCAGGAAACAAAGGAGGAAATCAGGCCTGCATTTATCAGTCCAGTCAACTCACCTGATTTGGGGTATGTGGCTATCATGATATCATCTGGCCTGCTTTGGAATTGTTCGATATTTTCCCACTTGTTTGCAAAAACATAGATCATGGGATAGCTATAAACCATCTTTAAATTTTTTTGAAAATCATTTTTTGGGGAATTCTTTGTACTTGGATTGTACAAATAATTAAGACAATATTTCTGACATTCAAATTGTGGAGAAATAAAGAGAATAAAAAATCAAAATCTGTGTAACTAATGTCATTTCTAAGACATTGTGACTTCATCTTAAGAAAAATTGGACTTTAATACACTGAGCACACAGAGATCTGTGTATTAATACC
Source organism: Loxodonta africana (assembly GCF_030014295.1). Classification (NCBI taxonomy): domain Eukaryota; kingdom Metazoa; phylum Chordata; class Mammalia; order Proboscidea; family Elephantidae; genus Loxodonta; species Loxodonta africana. The sequence continues at coordinate 87,745,886 of NC_087346.1, forward strand.
TATACAAAGGGTATTTTGGGGGGCATAAAGCCGTAGAATACAAGGGCAGTAACTGGCTGATGAAAAACAAAGAAAAGCCTTTAGTGGAAGCTTTGGAAATAAATAGAACTGCAAATCTTAATTTAAATTAAAGACACATTTCATACTTTTTTCCAGAAAAAAGTCTGGACTTAAGACAAAATATATTCATCACTTATCAACAGCACTTGAGTTGCACTCTATTTTTCCTAGGAAATCTGCTGTCATCCTTATCTTTGTTCTTCTGTATATAATGGTCGTTTCTTTTCGCCTCAGGCTGCTTCTATGTTTTTCTTTATCATTGGCTTTGAGCAATAAAATTATGATTCACTTTGGTGTAGTTCCCCCCCATCATATTTTTCTTGCTCTCACTTTGTGTTCATTGAGCTTCTTAGTTTTTTTTGATTTACGGTTTTAACTAAATATGGAAAATGTTTGGCCATTACTTCTTAAGTATTTTTTCTGCTCCCACTGTCCTTCTGAGACTCCAATTACATCTCTATTAGATGGCATGAAGCTGTCTGTAGGTCACTGATACTCTGTTCTTTTTTTTTTTTTTTAAAGCACCTAGTGCTGTCTTCAATGCCCTAATCTTTGTTACTGCAATATCTAATTTACAGTTAAACCCAGCCAGCATATTTTTATCTCACACATTGTAGTTTTCATCTCTAGAAATTCAATTTGGGATTTTTAAAAATATTTTTTATTTCTCCACTTCTTGAACATATAGAATACAGTTATAATGACTATTTTAATGCCTTCATCTGCTAATTCTAACATCTGTGTCAGTTCTAGGTTGTTTTTAATTGATTAATTTTTCTTATCATTATTTCATTCTTTTGTGTGTTAGTACGCTTAATTACTTTCATTTGGATGCCAGGTGCTGTGAATTTTTCTTTGTTGGGTACTGTATACTTTCATATTTCTATAAATATTCTTGAGTTTTTTTTCTAGGACAGAATTAAGTTACTCACTAACAGTTTGATACATTTAGGTTTTGTGCTCAGTCTAGGGCTAATTATTAGCCATTACTGAGGCAAAACCCTTCTGAGAAATCTCTCCAATGCCTGTGAATAATGAGATTTTCCAATCCAACTAAGGAGAATGGGCACTTTCTCTAGCCTGTTATGTGCACCTGACACTATTCCCTATTCTTGCAATGGCCTTTCCCCAACCTGCAGTAGTTTCCTTATATGCATGTTCACGGAGACAGATAATCCAATAAGCAAAGTAAACATGGTGCTTAACTTGTTTACTAGATCATCTGTAGCGAGCAATTCCCCAATTTTTCACCACACCAGAGATTCTGGTTCTAGGAGTCTCTGGCATCTGTCTCTACTAAAACCACAGTCCCCTTTTACTGAATTAAAAACTCTTCAAATTTGCAATCCCTGAAGGGGACGGATTACCCAGCAAGCAAGGTAAACACAGGCTTACTTGTGCTTATTTACTAATCTGTCCTGAACAATTTCACATGAGAAACCCCACAGATTAATAAGTAAGCTCAAGTAAGCCCATGTTTGCCTTTCTTACTGGTTTATCTGCCCTGCAAATTAGTATCATTACTCAGGTAAAGTCTCCAGGAGTCCTTTTCGCAGACCTTGAAGCTTTGTCTCTGTACTCTGGTACTCTGTCCTGTGACCTCTATTCACCTTTGTCTTCCTGAACTGCCAGCTCCCTCTCCTTAATTCAGGGAGTCCCACAAACTCTGCCTGGGTTTTTCTCCTGAGCCTGGCCTGGGAATTCTCTTAAGGTAGTAGACTGGGGCTGTCATAAGATTCAACTTGTTTCCGGTTTCTCGGGGTTCACTGTCCTTTGTTGCCCAATTTTCAATTTCTTAAAAGACATTGTTTCATACATCTGCTCCAGTGTTTTGACTGTTTCAGGAAGGACGCTACATCCACTTCCTGCTCCTCCATCTTGCCTAGAAGCAGAAGTCTGCTCTCATTTCTAAAATATCTAGTGGCTTCTGACTGCCCTCTCACTTTCGGTGTCATAAATATAGTTATAAAGAAGTTTTGGTTTATTTTAAACATAACTTAAGCTAGGGTATTTTCCTAACTGCACTTAAATTTATACTTTTTTCAATAATTTTGGCACATCAAATTTCTCAGTGCCTTTTGCGTGGGCATTCAATTTTGCTTTAGTATTTGGTGTAGACGCTTGTGTATAATGTACAGAATAAAGCCAGAGCAAAATAAGCCAACTGAAAGCAACACTTTTTAATGGGAAGTGTTTGCTTAATTTTTCTCCCTTCTTGGTAGTTGAATCCTGAGTATAAAACTTAAATAGCAATTGCCTAGTATGAATTTCTCTATATTTACCTCTATCTATACCTATTGTTATTGTTCTTAGTTGTATTTGAGTTGATTTCAGCTCCTATAGACCCCATGTGACATACTAGAACTGCCTTTGAAGGTTTTCTAGGCTGTAATCTTTATGGGGGCAGATCACCAGGTTTTTCTCCCAGGAGCTGCTGGGTGGATTCAAACTGCTAACCCTTTGCTTGGTAGCCAAGTGTATTACCATTGCACCACCAGAGCTCCTTTCATCTATAACTATACTTATGCCTATATTTATATACATAGCATACCCAGGGAGAAATTTTTGAAAAAGAGTCATTTTAAAGACAAGCAATGGATAATTTAGATTAATTCAACTCATTGAGTAATTAGAATTAAACTACTATACTGTTAATGTATATATAACAATATATGAACCCATTGCTGTCGAGTCCATTCCAACTTATAGTGATTCTGTAGGACAGTAGAACTGCCCCATAAGGTTTTCAAGACTGTAAATCTTTACAGAAACAGAGTGCTACATATTTTTCCTACAGAGAGGCTGGAGGGTTTGAACTGCAGACCTCTTGGTTAACAGTCAAGTGCTTTAGCCACTGAGCCACCAGGGCTTCTTAACAATATATGAGGCTCCAAAAATATACAGCAGGATACTGGTATAATTTTCTTTCTTTTTTTCTCTTAAAAAACTCTTTAAATTCCTTCACAAGTTTTGGTTGGAAAACAGTCCCTTTTATACTCTTTGTGATGGATATTTTTTTGACAGATCCTCTACTGCAACTTTGCTTTTTATTTTTGATCATGCTAATTAATTATGTTTCGGAATTATTACATAGTGAAGGATTCAACTCCGAGGCAATTAAAAGAATTTAGACAAATGGTTTCTATCACTATTGCATTTGCTCCTGTCTAGCAAATGCAATAAACCCTGGTGGCGTAGTGGTTAAGTGTTATGGCTGCTAACCAAAGGGTCAGCAGTTCGAATCCACCAGGCAGTCCTTGGAAACTCTATGGGGCAGTTCTACTCTGTCCTATAGGGTCGCTATGAGTCGGAATTGACTCGATGGCACTGGGTTGTGGGATCATGAATATGTTATACTGTACTTTATTAATAACCTATGCGTGTAAGGAAAATAAACCTCAATTGTAGTCTCATTTGCTAGCGCCCTCGAACTGGAGGAAATAATTCTATTTTTAATTAAGTAAAGAATTCTTCTAAATCAATTTTCCAGGAAAATGTTTTCCACACTCATTGATTAATAACCCTTCTAGTCATAATAATTATCATAATAATGACGATAATACTAATTCTGAACTGGGGTCAAATTCATCAGCTAAACTACTCCAAAAAGTTTTGAATCCTGTTTGAGTTATTTACCGTGTATTTTCTTCCACTTAATCTTCACTGGACTTTTTAAGCAAAATTCTAGCCTTTCTCTTGCTAATGTTTCTCATTTTACTAATCCATTCCTTTCATAAAGAATGGAAATATCCAAGAACTGTAAGATAAATCCTTCAGAGTCTACTGTTCCATTTATTTCTGGACATTTTTCAATTAATAATAAGTAACGAATACTATTATATGGGAGGAGACAGTCTGAATTAATAACAACCTGTAATATAGAATATCTTGAATGCAGTTGTATTGCTTCTAGTAAGATAAATATATTCAAATCTTGAAGATCAGAAGTTCTTAAAATGATTGATTCATCATTTCTATAGGGTTACTATGAGTTGGAATCACCTTGATAGCAGTGGGTTTCCTTTTCTTCTGGTATCTGGTAAATATTTTGTAAGTAAATTAGTGATAACAAAATTTCTTGAGGGAACTTGAAAGAGAAATTGCGCTTATTAAGCTCTCAATAGTTACTTGTATAATGGGAGTGACAAAAATCATTAATTCAAAAGTCAGCTGCAGTTCAAACTGGTAGGTCAAAGTGGGTGTTTATGGGAGGAAGTGTGCTTTTGATTAGGAAAAGCATGTTGGTGTAACAGCCTAGTGTTTTAGAGGTAACCCATCTACTCTCTCCAAAAAACTTCTAGAAGAGAGAAGTTAGGCAAAAATTTTGGCATTTAAATATGCCACATGTGTTGTTATTGTTGTTGGGTGTCATGGAGCCAGTTGTGACTCATAGTGACCCCATGTGACAAAGTAGAAGTTCCCCATAGTGTTTCTCAGGCTATAGTTTTTACAGAAGGCAGATTGCCACGTCTTTCTTCTATGGAGCCACTAGGTGGGTCCGAATCACATTTTTATATCTTATAATAAGTGGGTAAATACACAGAAACAGTTGTTATTAAATCACAGGTTTGTCTTAAAATCTATTGCATCTTATGTTAGAAATACAGAGAAAATAAAATAATGATAATTTTGGTCTTAATTTACTGCTCATAGGGTAAGGAGTTTGGGGGCCTCAGGAGCCTGGAAGAGACTACATTGACCGAGGAGTAGAATTCAGCACAGAGTAGACAACTAACAAATAGGAAAGTAGGTAAGACCCTGAGGCAAGGATGCCAATGAGAGCTCATGGACAGGGAATTCTAGGAAAATTATGTTAATATTCCATATTAAATTGTTATAGTTTCTATATGCTTCTCAATTACCCTCCAGTTTCAGTAAAATATCTGGTTGCCTTGACAGTCCTTTGTTAATAGAGGAACAGAGTCCAATAAAAGAAGGAATTCTCCAGTATGAAATAAAAACTATGGAACAGGTCAGCCACCTCAAAAAAGAAAAAAATAAATAATGTGATAGTCAAGAACTCAGGAGGAGCAGGAGGTTGGAGTGGAAGTGAAATTGAGACTATAAGCACTCTGCCTGGAATGAAGTGTTGAGTGAATTAAATGAATGCATAAATGAATGAGGATACTTCTGAGGTCTTGTAGATACTAATACTTCCTAGTTTGGATACAAAGGAATGGGAGACCACAGAAGTCAACACTGGACACATTCAGGTAACAGGCTTGAGTTTCATATAATAAATTCAATAGTTTTCCCTCACACATTTTTATTCTATTAATACCTTAGCAAATTATTTCTTCCTAGATTATGTAAAGCTTGTTATGGGAAAGAGAATGAATATGGAGAACACAGATTCTCTTTTCCTACTGTCTGCTACAAATCTTACAGACAGATTTGGTCTTCACATAGTATATGCTACACATTTACAGCATCATTGTTGGTTCTAATTCACATATAACTCACTCTTAACTTTTCCTTTTCTTTATTTATTCACTTTTAATTTAACTTATACTATTGTTTTACATTTATTAACAAAGCCATTCAAAGTGCAGTCCATATACCAGTGTCATGTACTGTTGGCATCACCTAAGAGCTTATTAGAAATAGAGAATCTCAGGCCTCAAATTGGAATCAGAATCTAGATTTTAACTGGATGTGTTTGCATGTACAAGTAATTTGTGTAATTTGCATGCAAAAGAAAGTTCGAGCAGCACAACTCTAAACCAACTTCAACCCATTTTATATTAATATAGTGTACAAATACTTTCAAACTAAATCCAGTGTCTTCTAGAGAATAAGATATACTGATTGTGCATAATATGCATGATTGCTAATCATTGCCAACCCTGAAAATAAGTAAATCTTAACGCTACCAGGGTTTCCTTTTTTTTTTTTTTGCCTGGGTACTTTCATTTTGTAGATTGGGATTAAGATTCAGAAGGTGAAGGTATATTTAAAGATACACAGCAAGTGACTGGCAACAATGGAATAGTCCTCAGTTTGCCCAACTCTACTTTTTTGGCCATAGGGAAAATTCACTGTGTGCTGGACTCAAAGTTAAAAAATGCGCATAATTTATTTTATTCAAATAAGAGAGTTTATAGTTAGTGAGAAAATTTTTCTTTAAGAAAATATCTGGTAAAAATCTCAAGTTCCTTACTTTAGGTGAACGGAAAGACAACACACAATACAGGTGAGGTCAGCACAACTGGACCAAACTAAAACCAAAGAAGCTTCCAGAATAAACTGAATGCTTCAAAGTCCAGTGTAGCGGGCGGAGGAGGGGGGGAGCTTTAGGGACCATGGTTTCAGGGGACGTCTAAGTCAATTGGCATAAAAAAACCTATTAAGAAAACATTCTGTATCCCACATTGGAGAGTGGCATCTGGGGTCTTAAATGCTAGCAAGCAGCCATCTAACCCATCTGAGATGCATCGATTGGTCTCAGCCCACCTGGAGCAAAGGTGACCAAAGAACACCAAGGACACAAGGTAATTATGATCCCAAGACACAGAAAGGGCCACATAAACCAGAGACTACATCAGCCTGAGACCAGAAGAGCTAGATGGTGCTCAGCTACAACCGATGACTGCCCTGACAGGGAACACAACAGAGAACCCTTGAGGGAGCAGGAGAGCAGTGGGATGCAGACCCCAAATTCTCGTAAAAAGACAAGACTTAATGGTCTGACTGAGACTAGAAGAACCTCAGTGGTGATGGCCCCAGACCTTCTGTTGGCCCAGGGCAGGAAACATTTCCAAAGCTGACTCTTCAGACAGGGATTGGATTGGACAATGGGCTGGAGAGGGATGCTGGTGAGAATTGAGCTTCTTGGATCAGGTGGACACTTGAGGCTATGTTGGCATCTCCTGCCGGGAGGGAAGATGAGAGGGTAGAGGGGGTTAGAAGCTGGCAAAATGGACACAAAAAGAGACAGTGGAGGGAAGGAGTGTGCTGTCTCATTAGGGGGAGAGCAATTGGGAGGGAGTATGTAGCAAGGTGTACATAAGTTTTTGTGTGAGGGACTGACTTGATTTGTAAACTTTCCCTTAAAGCACAATAAAAGTTAAAAAAAAAAAAAAAAATCTCCAGTTTCCTCATGCTAGAAAAATGTCATCAGGGAAGGATGGACTGAGAAACAAGATGAAAGTAATGCAGCTGCTTGTAAATACGGATTAGTTATATCTGGGAAGCAGGTGTAACTAATTCAGGAACGAGAAGGGTATTAGTCCTAAATTAGCATGTCCTCCTTGTATGTATGTATGTATATATGATGACGACTGTATGTATGTATGTATGTATGATGATGACTGTAGAATTCTATGAGGAGAGGGCTAAGGGGGTAGGGATGGGGTAAAGGACTTTTGATAACCAATATCATTGAACCAGATACACTGAGACATAATTTAACAATTATATTTACTTGAAAATATAAAGATTAGTACATAAAAACCTTTAAAACCACACAAGAAAAAAACAAGTAAATTTACACGGTTATAAATTTTAGTTTGTATAATGCCTCAAGTTCCCTATTCAAGTTGTGGTTAAGCCAATGAACCACAGGCTGAAATTTAAAATGTCTAAAATTGACTTTAAAAAGGTTAACGAACCAAAAGAAAAAAATGATAAACAATGGCCCTCTATCTGACACACTTTGGAGCCCTGCTACTAAAATAAATGTAGTAAGCGACATGTTCTACATTCTGAAAAGTGTCTTAGGGTGTTGCATACTCTTGCAAGTGCAGCATAAGTGCACTCGCACGTGCCTATGTGTGTGTGTATGTGTGTGTCTGTGTGTACATGCTTATGTAGGGATGTAGGGAGGATAGAACCAGAAAAGTGAGGGCTTATACTAGTGTCCTTCTTTCCTTATGTGGCTTACACTTTCTTAAGAAAACCCCCAATCCTAAAGACTTCCTTTGAACTCAGACTAAGTAAAAGCAATCATTGAAAGTCTGAGAGATTGTGTACGGTATAAACAATAACACTGAATTTCCTGTGGTAAAATTGTAATAATGCTAAAGACATTTAAATTACAAACATATTTTCAACACAGACCTCATTATAAGAAGTGTAATACTCTGTGCATGCAGGACAGAAACTTCCAGAAAAGGGATTAAAGAAAAAAAAGAAATTTCACTTCACAGCTTAATTCTCTTGTTCAGTTTTTATTTTTAGTCATTAGTGTTGCCGCTGAAAGGAACCCAGGAGCCAGCAGTAATACCAGAAGGGCAGGAAATGGGTATTCAGATAGGCTCACTCCTGTGGCTGAGAAAAAACAAGTTAAGGATTAGATCTGAACTTTATAGTTAATGACTTTACAGTTAGCTATAAAATGTTCGATATCTTAAAGTTAAGATATAAAAAGTTTGAAATCCACACACCCATACACAGAGTCAGGCCCTGTTATTTTAACACCTGGAAGAGCCAGGAAACACTGAGAAGAAAACGGATTAGGGTGGCAGCCACAGATTTCTTTACTTTGAGGATCTCCACAAGTTTCAGAGGATCTGAGAGAAATGCATATTGGAAAGAACTTGCAGAGTCAGTGCTCTGTCAGCCTAATCATTTCCACAACCTCTCAGCTTGTTGTACGGGGAGTCACATACACCTGCACTTGGAGTAAAGAAGCTACCAGTGTGTGGGAAAAGAAGAGCTGGCCCAGAAAATACCCCCTACCCTCCAGTCCCAATACCTCAGGGCCCTGTTAGATTCTCTTAGGGCCCAATTGCTAGAATCAATCCTTTTGCCAAGGGCACATGTCTCAAATTGAGGTACAACTAAAACCACAAGCCCTAGGCCAGGGGATTATATCTGCACAGGCCTTTGGAAGTAAGAAAGCCAAGGGGACAGCTAGTACATCCTCTTAGACCATTGCATTCACTTGTAAATTTTTAGGGAAGGTTTTAAATCATGTCTGTGTTTTCAAAAGGCTTTGCTATCTGATTTCTAATTTTGTCAGCCAGTATTGTTGTTGTTGTTTTTGTTTTATTATTTGTGTGGGGATTGAAGTGCGTAAGAGAGAGACCACAAAGGAAAAACTATGTGAACCTGGCATAGTTGTGTTTTGTTGTAGTTATGGGGGGCCGTTGACACAACAGCCAAAACAAGAACTCAAATAGATCAATGATCATGAAAAGCGTGCAGGAACGGGCAGCATTTTGTTTTGTTATAGGTAAGGTTGCTATGAATAACTTAGTTGCAATGAAATACAGTGACATGGGGGAGCTATAATCCTTATAAATGAATCAGACACACAGATCTGGAGACCACTGGAACCCATTACATTAATGCCAATGTGATTTTCTTGTGCAGAGGTTCTGGGCTCTGTGATTTTTTTCCCCCCTCTCGGTTCCCTCTTCAGATTTGGAGAAGTCCCTTCTCTGAATATTGACATTCTAGTACACCTCTTGAATGAAGAAAAAGGATGCTAACAGTGAGGGGACATTATTGGATAAAGTAATATCTGGAAGAAATAAAAATTCTTGATATAAGGAATTAAATGGAAATTTCCAGAAGTTGGTGAACAGACTCTGAATATTCCTTCCTTAGTTATCTTCATAAGCAAAGAAATCTAATGGCTCAAAGCTAGTTCAAAATTCCTTGATGACAACAACTTTGACTTCTTCCTTCTCATGAACTTAATGTCTTGAAAGTTCTCACTTAGGGACACTGGGTTTTTGGGTTTTTTTTTTTTTGCTGTAATGAGTGCAAATGATACCTCTTGGGATTGTAAAGTGTACAACATGTACAACTGTACCTGCTGGTGCTGTAGGCTAGCACTGAGTTTAGCCCTGATAATGCACTCAGTAAAATTTTGATACATGAAAGGCTTTGAGATTTATGTTAATAAGATATATTAATAGGAGATTTTAGTCCTAAATATAGAAAAAAGATTAATTTTGTTTAGTCGGATGTACCTGACAACTGTTGTTGTATGCTGTCAAGTTAATTTTGACTTATAATGGCCCCTGTGACAGAGCAGAATTACCCCATAGAGTTTCCTAGGCTGTAATTTTTATGATGTATTTCCCCAGACCTTTTTCCGACAGAGTGGAGGAGTGGGTTCAAACTGCCAACCTTGCGATTAGCAGCCAAGTGATTAACCACAGCAGCAGCAGGACTCTGTCCCTGATAAGCACAAGCTATCATGTAATTAATCTCACCATCTCATAATCTCATAATTCATAATCGTTACTTCAAACCAAAGTCCAAGGATCAGCCTTCAACAGGAACATGTAAAGTGACGATATCATGAACTTCACGGTCAGGAAGATACATCACAGTTCAAATTCAGGGTCTCCAACTTATTCATTGATTAACACTATTGATACCAAAATGAGCATGAATACTAAAGTCTCACATATAACCAACCAAACTCACTGCCACTGAGACAATTCCAACTCAGAGTGGCCCTATAGAACAGGGTAGAACTGCCCCATAGGGTTTTCAAGACTGCAAATCTTTATAGAAGCAGAATGCCACATCTTTCTCCCACGAGTGGCTGGTGGCTTCGAACCACTGACCTTTGGGTTAGCAGCTGAGCACTTTAGCCACTGTGCCACTAGGGTTCCTTCATATATAATCGCCATCTACCAAAAAAGTTAGTATTTTCTTCCTCAAGGAAGGGAGGTTTTTTGTTCAGGTAAGGCAAGGTTCTTGCGGCAGAAGACATGGTACGAGTTCTCTTTTTTTCTTACTAAGTAATAGCCATTTGATAGGCTTTGCACCAAAACTGTAGTAGCCTTAGGTGTTATCAAAAAAAAGAGAGCAAAAAAAAAATTCTGTTGTCATGGAGTCAGTTCTGACTCAAAGTGATCCCATGTGTTACAAAGTAAAACTGAGCTCCATATTCTTGGCTGTAATCTTCATGAAAGTAGATTCCCAGGTCTTTCAAAGGGCCACTAGATGAGTTTGAACCACCAATCTTCTGATTAGTCACTGAGCACAAACCATTTGTGGCAGCCAAGAACCTTTGTGGTGTTACAAGAGTGCCTTATTTTCTTACCTGCCAAAGAAAGAATCCCTGCTTCACAGCAGTTTTTTGTATATGCCATTGACCTCTACCCTGCCCCCCCGGAGAAGGAAACATCAAAGTCTGCTGCCTGCACACTCACACTCACACCATCCCTTTCTAGGCAGCAAAAGAGAACAAGAAGTTGCTTTGCTAGGAACCTGACCAACACACACACTCTGACTCACAAAAATACAGGGAGGGTGACCCACTCCTGTTCACCATTAGAGTTAATGGGCTAGAGGTGTGAGACCGTCCCTTTTCTTTATGCCAAAGTGAGTGAAGAAGCAGGTGGAGAAGCCAGTCGGCTCTTTCTTCCCTCTAGTAGTTTTGGGAAAGGTGTGTTGTTGCTTCTACTGCCCATAATTCTGCCTGTGGTTTCCATTTCCTCCACAAGAAACAAAAACAAAAGTTGTTTTAGGGAGCTTGCCTTTGGCCTGAGACCTCATAAGCTGCATCATCAAAATGTAAAAATCATAATTTCTAATAGTGTGCGATTTGTCCTTTATTACCCCTGACCTTTAGCCCATCATTCCTCCCTTCCTGAACTCCACAGCGTTGCAAATGCTGGCCCTTGTTTCATCTTCATCCAATATCAGCCTGAGGAAGTGTCTGATTGGACAAGGATCCATGGTAAATACATTGCTTGGTGCAAGTTTTGAAAAAAAGAATGATTAATGGTTTATATTTTAGACACAGTATATTTCTTTGTACATGCCTCAACTAAAAAAAAAAAATGTCATTGCCATCAGGTCATTCCAACTCTTAACAACACTATAGCATACCATAGAGCTGCCCCAGCAGGCTTCTTAGGCTGCAATGCCACGTATTCCTCCAAAGGAGTGGTTAGTGGGTTCGAACCACCAACCTCCTTTTAATTAGCACCTGAGCTCTTAACCACTGTGTTACTAGGGCTCCTTTTTATACTTCAACTGAGTCAAAATACCATATAACCAATTTTTTAAAGTCACATCCTTAGAACTTATTATTTCATAGCTGAACAAGTCCTTACATGATTTTTCAGCTGGTTTTATCCACCTACCTTCTAGATTTTTACCCGAATTGCTTTTGCAAACAATTGCCACCATTTACTGCTTTAGAAGAAGTTGTATTCTTAATACTTTTGAGAGTTTTGTCTTATGAAGCTGGATACGATGAAAGCATATCAAAGAGAGGTTTTTCTAAAATGATCGTTTTGTCATTATTTCAAGTACAGAGCAAATGAACACATTTACTTGCATGAAATAAAATGTATATTTTTCTTTTAAAAGATTAAGTAACAATGTTTTCATTTTGGATGCAATAAAATTAAGGGGTCTTCTAGATAATCATTACTGAAGTGTTCAAAGTTTATATCAAGATTAACTTGAGATCTGTGAGACCCTGTAAGGTTTTATACGTTCTAAGAAGAAACAAAGAGCTAGGTCTGGAGTTAACTTCATGTCACCTGGCTACACAGTATCTTAATTGACATAGTTGAACTTTATCAGGAAATAAACACAGAATGCTGATTGTGACTTCTGCAAATATAGGTGGCTCCAGTATCTGCTATACTTGGTAGCATTTCTTACCTTCTCTGAAGAGCTGAAACTTCATGAGTGAGCCTGAAGAGACTGAAAGTCCATAAAGTGATAAAAGAATAAAAAGCATAGAATTCTGTATTTGAGCTCACTCCCCTACACCATGAACACCTTTCATGGGCCCTCCTTTCTTTAACTATGTTTTGTGTTGTAAGGCCTTAATCTCTAAATTCCCTTCACTCTTTGGTTTGTAACACTTTTGGCCAATTCTGTTAAAAACTTAGGGTTAGAGGTCAAAACTGAAGACACTTTCTAACCTGGTCTCTGCCACTTTGTTATCAGTACACCCTGGGGAAAAATTACTTAATTTCTCCTGTATCAGCTTCTATTCTGTCAAGCACATTTGTTTGGGATGGTGTAGGATTGTATAGCGAAGCAGAATTGCCTAGGTTTCAATCACGGTTCTGTTGGACCTTGGGAGAGCTACATGGCATCTATGTGTTTTGGTTTTATCCAATAAAAAATGGGTATAATATCATACCTAATTCACAGAGATGCTGTGTAAATTCAAAGAGATTATGTATACAAAACACATGGCAGAGTGCCTCACTAGTAGTCAGCGCTATGTAAGTTTGAAATTTATCATGATTATTCCGGAATTTCCTCTGTCATTCTATAGGAGGAAAGGTAGGAACAGTGAACATGGTTTATGGGCAGTGAAGAGGCTGGGAGGGGCTATTCAGTTGAACTCTTAATGAGCCAGATGCAGTCGTGCTCACTAAGAGTTTTGTTCACCACAGCAGTGACTTCGCCCCTACAGAACTGGCATCTTAGTTGGCTTCCCTCTCAATAATGCTAATTTTGCTTTTCTTTAGAGGAGTTGTTTTTAGGTGCCTTTGAATTGATCGCTGATTCAAAGCAACCCCATCTGACACAGTAAAATTGCCCCAGAGGGTTTTCTTGGCAGTAATTTTTATGGAGGTAGATCGCCAGGTCTTTCTCCCACAAAACAGCCAAGTACTTAACACATGTGAGTTTTCCATCCACTGTCTGCGTAGGCATCAGGATGCCCTATTGCTCTGACTTGTCTCTATAGGTATATATTTCAAAGAGGATCCTGTATGTTTGCATTCTTCCACCTTTCTCTGGTTTTCTTACTATCCTCTTTTCTCATGACACCCCAACCCCAAACACTCGCACACCATAAGCACTCACAGGCTACATTGCTCCCTACACTGTTCACATTCGCTCTTGGAAGTGTTGAAACCATTACAGTGTGTTGGACATAGAAGCTTTTACTGCAGACTGCTCTGTCATTCCTCTCTAACAGAACATATAGGGGCAGCAGTCAAGAAGATAGCCCCAAGATAAGCACAGAGCCAAAAACACAAAATATGGAGAAAATTCAAAACCACAAGGGATATCAAATTCAACAGATGGAAAACCTCACGCTCAAGAAGAGAAAGCTTATGGAACAATTAGAGCAGGGCACAGAAACAGAGCTTTTTAAATTCTCAGAGACTTAAGGCAAACATTACATTTCTAAAAAGAAAAATAGCCAATAGTTAAATTTGTGGTGCCAAGAGGGATTAGTCCCTGGAGAAGGACATCATGCTTGGTAAAGCACAGGGTCGGTGGAAAAGAAGAAGACCCTCAACGAGATGGATTGACACAGTGGCTGCTACAATGGGCTCAAGCATAATGACAATTGCGAACATGGCACAGGGTTGGGCAATGTTTTGTCCTGTGGTACATAGTGTCCCTTTGAGTGGGAACTGACTTGATGGCACCTAATAACAATGACAACAATTTCTATTAAAAAAAAAAGCAAAAACCAAACCCAGTGCCATCGAGTTGATTCCAAATCATAGCAACCCAATTTATATAACATAGAAAAATCTTGAAAATATTATGGTAAGTGAAAGAACCTAGTCACAAAAAGAAAAAAAAAATGTATGATTCCATTTATATGAAATGTCCAAAATAGAAAAATCTATAGAGACAGAAAGTAAATTAGCAGTTTTCTAGGGCTAGGGGGAGAAGGAAGATGGGAACACTGAGAGACGATGGGTAAGGGGCACAGGATTCCTTTTTGGAAGGACTAAAATGTATTAAAATTAATCATGGTGGCGATTGCACAACTCTGTGCATATACTAATAACTATTGAATTGTACACTTTAAACTGATGAATTCTTTGGTATGTGAATTATATGTCAACAAAGACTTTACTGGACACAAAAAGCCTTGAACCATGTTATCCAAAAATATGCTAATGTAACTGTCTAATTACTTTTTCTTTAGTTCTTGTGTCAAGGACACTGCAGTCAGAAGTGTCTTCAAATTGCCACAGTTCTTAACACTATTTTAGAATCTTTTATATATCACAAATGACACCCAAATGTTAGGTCCTTGAAACTTAGCTGAATGATAGCACTTACGATAAAAGGGACTTGAAGTACACTCATAAAACACAAGGTCATCTCCCCTCTGCTTCTTTCCACTTGGCACGCTCTGACTATTCATATAATGTGTTTACTTTGCCCTGTAAGAGTTGTATTTTAACTTCTTAATTGATTTCTCCTGGGATATAAGTACAAGCAATAGTAAAATGAAACAGCAATTTGAAAAGAAGAATTCATTAAACCAAGATGTCTAAGAAATGGATTTCAGTTCTGCTAATACAACTGAGTTGTTACATTAGCTGTGGAACTTGTGGAAAAGTGCTGGTGTGGCCAACAGAATATAGTCATTGGATCAATATAAAGATAATATTGCATGAACTTATTCAGAGGGGTCACGAGGTGACTGTTCTAACATCTTCGGCTTCCATTCTTATTGATCCCAACACACCATCTGCAATAAAATTTGAGGTTTATCCTACATCTCTTACTAAAGATGATTTTGAGATTTTTTTCATGAAATTCACCAGGAAATGGACATATGATCTGCCGAAAGATACATTTTGGACATATTTTTCACAAATACAAGAAATGGAGTGGGAATATTCTGATTTTATTGAAAATCTCTGTAAAGAAGCAGTTTTCAACAAGAAACTCATGATGAAACTACAGAAATCAAGGTTTGATGTCGTTCTTGCAGATATCATTGCTCCTTGTGGTGAGCTACTGGCTGAGCTACTTAAAATACCCTTTGTGTATAGTGTCCGGTTCACTTATGGCTATACAGTTGAAAAGTATAGTGGAGGACTTTTAACCCCTCCTTCCTATGTACCTATTGTTCTGTCAGAATTACAAGATCGAATGACATTCTTGGAGAGGGTAAAAAATATGATATATGTGCTCTATTTTGACTTTTGGTTCCAGGCACTTAATGAGAAGAAGTGGGATCAGTTTTACAGTGACGTACTAGGTAAGTCTTGTTTTTAGTTGATAGAATGAAGTCCGAACTTTCCTTGTGTCTTTGAATTTGAGTTTGTGTAAATAAGAAGAGAGAGGAATTTGGTTTTTGTAAGTAAAAGATGAAATGAAAATAGGAAATGATCTATCAATCTCACAAATATTTTAGAGAGGCTTCTTTTTTTTTTTTTTCTTCTGTAATAGAATCAGTTTGAAGAACCCAGTGGCTTATCACAACAGACTCCTGAAAGCTGGAAGCTCAAAAATTAAGACACTTAGAATTTTTTTGATTACATATCTATCTTAGTGTATTTTTGTCTTCAAAAAGTCATTGCAAACCTCAGTGAATGTCTGGATGATCACAGACATGTAGATTGAAGAGTGTCACATTATTTCTAGCATAACTGTCTATGTAACAAAAAGCCGTTGCCACTAAGTCAATGTTGACTTATAGAGATGCTATAGGACAAAGTAGAACTACTTCATAATATTTTCAAAGAGCTGCTGGTGAATTTCAACTGCTGAACTTCTGGTTAGTAGCAGAGCTCTTAACCACTGCATCAGCAGGGCTCAAACTATCTATGTAGCATTGGAAAAATGACTTCTTTTATAGCTCAATTTTCTTATTCATTAGTTGAATTATTTTTCAATATTACCTTTTGAGGATTCCTTCTCAGCTGAGAGATATAGTGGCTCTATCCTAGACTCAAAAACTTACAGCTTGTGTCTACAATATTTTATTAATCTGCTAGCCAAATAGCCATAATTCAGATAATATAATTTAGCACAACTTGTTTCTAGTGAACCCTAACGATTGTACAATTTTTCATTAAGTGCTTACAACTCATCTGTCTTACAGGCCTATCATAGTTTTGAAGGGTTGACGTACAAGTTATTAGTCGGTATTCTTTGAAAACTGTGTTTCACTATTTAAAAAAAACAAAATTCACATCTATTTCTATAATTTTTTCAAAATTTTCCAGTTGTTAATTGCAAATAGTTTTATTTGTTAATAAAATATTACTCAGCTCTTAACTTGAACCAGATACAGTAGTTGATATAAGGATTGAGCCTTACTCACAAAAACCTCACAGTTTAGTTGGAAAACTGAGTATTAAGGGACTAACTTGCTAAATTGTAGATACCAGACTTAGTATTTCTGGGAAAGGTGTTTCCATGGCTGTGGTAGGATGGATTGGGGAGCTCAATTTCTAGTTGTTTGCATTTTTGCATGTGTTACTTTTGCAACTTTGTTGTTGTTGTTGTTGGCGGCTCTGCGTACAACAGAAGAAAACACTGTCTGACCCTGTACTATCCTCATAATTGTTGTTATGCTTGAGCCCATTGTTGTAGCCATTGTGTCAATCCATTTGGTTGAGGGTCTTCCTCTTTTTCACTGACCCTGTACTCCACCATGCATGATGTTCTCCAGGGACTGGTCCCTTCTGATAACACATCCAAAGTATTCGAAATGTAGTCTTGCCATCCGTGCTTCTAAGGAGCATTCTGGTTGTACTTATTCCAAGACAACCAACTTTAGAGAAAACAAATGCATATTGAATTCTACAGTGGCTTAGGTTTAATAACTGTTTATGATGGTGAGTGGACTGATGTGACATTAGAGATGTAAGTCTTCTCTCACACATTTAAACACTTTTCGATCCATTATTCTAAGCTCCCTTCTGAAAATTCCCCTGATACTCAGACAACAATTTTCTCAAGTTACCTCCATGTTTTGTTTCTGTTTTCTTTTCAGGAAGACCCACTACATTATATGAGACAATGGGGAAAGCTGATATATGGCTCATTCGAACTTATTGGGATATTGAGTTTCCTCGCCCATTCTTGCCACATTTTGATTTTGTTGGAGGACTCCACTGCAAACCCGCCAGTCCCTTGCCTAAAGTAAACCTATTATTGTTTGTTTTGTATTTTCAGTTGAAATGATTCTATGGAGTTTTTAAAAGTGAATGTATACATTTTGGAAAACAGATGAAGCTGGATGAAATGCTTAAATTTTGTTGTAAGGATTTAGGCTTTTCACCAATATTGTAGCTTAGAGGAAGACCGTTCCTAAACAACATAAATGAGTGAACATAAATGGGTGCTCCCAACAATATTTGCAGGAAACCCAAAATTTATTAGCTTTAGAGCCTCGGTTTACAGCATTGAAACCATTCATCATTTGAAAATCCAGGTTTTACATCTTTGAGAATAGAAGGAATTGTTTAGCATATCTATCAAAGGAAGTGTTTTCTGCCATATATCAACCCTACAGGAAACTTCAGTAAAACTCTGTCCATATTTAAAAAAAAAAAAAAAAAGTTGCCTTCAAGTCAATTTTAACTCATATCAACCATATAGGACAGGGCAGAACTGCCCCACAGGGTTTCCAAGGAGTGGTCGACCTTGGAACTGATTTGAACTGCCAGTCTTTTGGTTAACAGTCGAATGTTGAACCACTGTGCCACCAGAGCTCCCCTCTGAGTATATAGGTATCTATTTCATAGCTTCCTGATAAAATGAACAAAGAAAATATATCCTGTACATCTAATAAGGACAATAAATTCTGTGTACATACTAAAGATGAACTAATTTCTACCATTTTATCTGAAAATTCTCTTTGTTCAAAATTACAAAATAATTCTTTCACCATATAGGATAATATACCTTATGAAGGAAAGGAAGAAACTAATATATTTTAAATTAATATTACAACTTTAAGACATAAATGAAAAGCAAGCACTCTTTATTGCACTAATGCATAGACTATTAAGAGATCCATTTTGTCTACCGTCTTTTTGGCAGCAACATAATACTGAGATCTTATTCAAGGATTAAAAGTCACTACTTACTTTGAATTCAAATTGTTTAGACTATATATAATATCTTTTGTAGGGTTAAAACGCTGTGGTATGATTAATGATAATTTTAAGCAATCTAATCTTATTGGTGAAAGATTTTCCCATTCACATTAAAGGAAAATGACAGTGTTTGGAGGAGGAGGAAAAGGAGGATAAATAGTACCATAATAGTTAAAATATTTATGGTAAATATTTAAATTGCAGAAATAATGTGGACATTCCTATATGTAACTACAAATGTATATTCATCGATTGTAAATAGAACTCTTATAACTATTTCACAGAAACTCCAAACTCAAATCTTTTGAATATTAGGGATTCTTAACCTTTGGACATTAAGGGGTATACTAGGGGAATAGTTGAGAAATTGTGAGAAAGTTTAAGTTCTGACATAAAAGGATTATGTAACAGAGAAATATGGAAATACAATCACCACCACCATAACTAATTTTTCTTAGTGTTCATAGTTAGGAAGTAAAATACTAATGACTCCCAACTAAAAGAACTCTCCAGAAAACCTTCTCAAATAAACACATGTGATTTAGTAAAACTATAACAAAACAGGCGCCATTATGTTGATTCCAAATGGTGATCCCTCATGTATCAGAGTTGAACTGTGCTCCATACGGTTTTCCTTGGCTGATTTTTCAAAAAAAGATCACTGTGCCTTTCTTTTGGTGCATCTCTAGGTAGACGTGAACTTTCAGCCTTTTGGTTAACAGCTGAGCACAGTAATCTTTTGCACTGTGCTGGGACTCCAGTAGAAATATAACTATATGCAGTTAAAGCTGAGTTAAGACCCTATTGTGATCCCTCCTTCTAAGAATGTATATTAGTAATTAATAACTCTAAATAAAGAGTCAGAATCCCTCTCACTACTGCGTAATAGCTTAATTTCATTTCTTGCTTCCACCACACACACACATTAACACATTTACACAAATATACATAATAGAGGCCATAGATCTCACATCACACATATCCTTCCAAAGGAACCGACTGATTAGTTTTGTTAAAAAGCAGCCATTATTCTAATAATTTCTCTCTGTCAATACCTGAAGACCTCTATGTGACACAAACCTACAAAACAAAAGTTTGGCAGTTCCACCCTACCAATGGCACCACAGAACAAAGGTGCAGAGATCTGCTTCCATAAAGATTACAACCAAAATTCCTGTGGCACTCAGTTCTACCCTGTAACACATAGGATTGTTATGAGTCAGAATTGACTCTACAGCAACAGGTTTGGTTTTGATGTTTTGATTGTCTGCTTGTTTTTTTCTCTTGTTTGTCAAAAAATGAATACATATTGTTAATTTTTTTGCTGTTTCATAAGGAAACAACTTCTTTCTTCACAGGAAATGGAAGAGTTTGTCCAGAGCTCTGGAGAATATGGTGTTGTGGTGTTTACTCTTGGATCAATAGTCAGTAACATCACAGAAGAAAGGGCCCAAACGATTGCATCAGCCCTTGCCCAGATTCCACAAAAGGTAGATAAGGTGTCTTAATGGTGAGCAAGTACTTCACTAGTCTGTTCAACTCTGTAAAGGGTCTGAGTATAGAAATTTTCTCTGGGAAGGTAAACTATCATGATAGCTCCAATTTATCTCAAATTTAAGTGTGAAAACAAAATTTTGGTGTTAGATGTTAAAATAATATGAAGGCTTTTTAACTGATAACTACTTTAGCATTAACATTGTGATGAGAAATACATATATTTAACAGTTGCAGTGAGAAGTTTTGGCATTATAATGATGTTGTAGCCAGGTATAGAGGAATTACTGAATTCTGTCCATGATTCACTCTTTTTTCTTACAGGATTATTGAGGTCACTATACTAAATGCAGACATTATCAGAAAAGAGTAGAATTTTAATTTGGTGATTAGAATACTAGGTCAGATAGGAAGGTAAAAAGTATTTCACAAAACAACAAAGTCTGGGGAACAGGGCACTCTAGACAGAAGCACCATGCTATCCCCTTGCAGCAAGAACCTGAAAAATTAAGTAAAACAGATAACAAACATCAATCCTGAAGCCCTAAAAGACAAGATAAATAACTTGAAGCACCAAATGGAGTAAGAAACTGACAGAGAACATAGAATGTTGAGAGCTATGGAGTGGAGGTCCCCTACCAGGTAACATGGTACTTATTTGTCATCTTGGACTACAGCCACCAAGGAACACAGACATGGGGTATGGGAAGGCAACTTCATAGAGCTTCCACCAGGAGACAGAGCACCCAGTTACCAGGGATACAAGCTTCCGCCCCAACACTTCTTCCTTCTAGTTGGCCTCTACTGCTTTTCTCCTGGCCACTGTCACTCAGACAGAGAAACACCAGCTTACTGCCACCACAGTCCACCCCACCCTCACAGGCCAGCACCTTCAGCACCATTTTTTGTTGTTGTTTTAGCTTTTTTTTTGCTTGTTTTTCATTTCAACCTTCCTTCTTTTCTTCTCTCCTGGCCAGCTAGCTCTATGTGCAGTCCCTGCCCCTTCTTGAAGGAAAGTACCATTTCAGCTAGAAATCCACCAACCAGGCCTCTGCAGTTCTATGCCACCCCCACCAGCCAGGTCTCTCAGGTGTATTTTTTTTGTTGTTTCTTCTCTCTCTCGCTTTCTTTCTTTCCTTTCTCCTTCCCACCTAGACCTGTGTACTG
Organism: Loxodonta africana; assembly: GCF_030014295.1. Lineage (NCBI taxonomy): Eukaryota > Metazoa > Chordata > Mammalia > Proboscidea > Elephantidae > Loxodonta > Loxodonta africana. Next base: position 87,767,362 of record NC_087346.1, read on the forward strand.
CCCCTGGCCCTTCTTAACAGGCAATGTTGCACTGCTTGGCTAAAGAGCCACTGGCACACTATCTCCCCGAGTCCATGCTGCCCCCACTAGCCAGCTCCTTCCCTGCGATATTTTGTTTTGATTTGTTTGTTTTTGTTTCTTTTCTCTCTCTCCCTCCCTTCCTTTCCTTTCTCCCATCTACCTAGCCCTGTGCATCACCCTCCCCTCCTTCTTTTTTTTTTTTATAACTTTTATTAAGCTTCAAGTGAACGTTTACAAATCCAATCAGTCTGTCACATATAAGTTTACATATATCTCACTCCCTACTCCCACTTACTCTCCCCGTCTTGAGTCAGCCCTTTCAGTCTCTCCTTTCTTGACAATTTTACCGGCTTCCCTCTCTCTCTATCCTCCTATCCCCCCTCCAGACAAGAGTTGCCAACACAATCTCAAGTGTCCACCTGATATAATTAGCTCACTCTTCATCAGCATCTCTCTCCCACCCACTGACCAGTCCCTTTCATGTCTGATGAGTTGTCTTCGGGGATGGTTCCTGTCCTGTGTCAACAGAAGGTCTGGGGAGCATGGCCGCGGGATTCCTCCAGTCTCAGTCAGACCACTAAGTTTGGTCTTTTTATGAGAATTTGGGGTCTGTATCCCACTGATCTCCTGCTCCCTCAGGGGTCCTCTGCTGTGCTCCCTGTCAGGGCAGTCATCGATTGTGGCCGGGCACCAACTAGTTCTTCTGGTCTCAGGATGATGTAGATCTCTGGTTCATGTGGCGCTTTCTGTCTCTTGGGCTCTTAGTTGCCGTGTGGCCTTGGTGTTCTTCATTTTCCTTTGCTCCAGGTGGGTTGAGACCAATTGATGCATTTTAGATGGCCGCTTGTTAGCATTTAAGACCCCAGACGCCACATTTCAAAGTGGGATGCAGAATGATTTCATAATAGAATTATTTTGCCAATTGACTTAGAAGTCCCCGCAAACCATGTTCCCCAGACCTCCGCGCTTGCTCCGCTGAGCTTTGAAGCATTCATTTTATCCCGGAAACTTCTTTGCTTTTGGTCCAGTCCAATTGAGCTGACCTTCCATGTATTGAGTGTTGTCTTTCCCTTCACCTAAAGCAGTTCTTATCTACTGATTAATCAATAAAAAACCCTCTCCCACCCTCCCTCCCTCCCCGCCTCGTAACCACAAAAGTATGTGTTCTTCTCAGGTTTACTATTTCTCAAGATCTTATAATAGTGGTCTTATACAATATTTGTCCTTTTGCCTCTGACTCATTTTGCTCAGCATAATGCCTTCCAGGTTCCTCCATGTTATGAAATGTTTCAGAGATTCGTCACTGTTCTTTATCGATGCGTAGTATTCCATTGTGTGAATATACCACAATTTATTTACCCATTCATCCATTGATGGACACCTTGGTTGCTTCCAACTTTTTGCTATTGTAAACAGAGCTGCAATAAACATGGGTGTGCATATATCTCTTTGTATGAAGGCTCTTGTATCTCTAGGGTATATTCCAAGGAGTGGGATTTCTGGGTTGTATGGTAGTTCTATTTCTAACTGTTTAAGATAACGCCAGATAGATTTCCAAAGTGGTTGTACCATTTTACATTCCCACCAGCAGTGTATGAGAGTTCCAATCTCTCCGCAGCCTCTCCAATATTTATTATTTTGTGTTTTTTGGATTAATGCCAGCCTTGCTGGTGTGAGATGGAATCTCATCGTAGTTTTAATTTGCATTTCTCTAATGGCTAATGATCGAGAGCATTTTCTCATGTATCTGTTGGCTGCCTGAATATCTTCTTTAGAGAAATGTGTGTTCATATCCTTTGCCCACTTCTTGATTGGGTTGTTTGTCTTTTTGTGGTTGAGTTTTGACAGAATCATGTAGATTTTAGAGATCAGGCGCTGGTTGGAGATGTCATAGCTGAAAATTCTTTCCCAGTCTGTCGGTGGTCTTTTTACTCTTTTGGTGAAGTCTTTAGATGAGCATAGGTGTTTGATTTTTAGGAGCTCCCAGTTATCGGGTTTCTCTTCATCATTTTTGGTAATGTTTTGTATTCTGTTTATGCTTTGTATTAGGGCTCCTAGGGTTGTCCCAATTTTTTCTTCCATGATCTTTATCGTTTTAGTCTTTATGTTTAGGTCTTTGATCCACTTGGAGTTAGTTTTTGTGCATGGTGTGAGGTATGGGTCCTGTTTCATTTTTTTGCAAATGGATATCCAGTTATGCCAGCACCATTTGTTAAAACGGCTATCTTTTCCCCAGTTAATTGACACTGGTCCTTTGTCAAATATCAGCTGCTCATATGTGGATGGATCTATGTCTGGGTTCTCAATTCTCTTCCATTGGTCTATGTGTCTGTTGTTGTACCAATACCAGGCTGTTTTGACTACTGTGGCTGTATAATAGGTTCTGAAGTCAGGTAAGGTGAGGCCTCCCACTTTCTTCTTCTTTTTCAGTAGTGCTTTGCTTATCCGGGGCTTCTTTCCCTTCCATATGAAATTGGTGATTTGTTTCTCTATCCCCTTAAAATATGACATTGGAATTTGGATCGGAAGTGCGTTAAATGTATAGATGGCTTTTGGTAGAATAGACATTTTTACTATGTTAAGTCTTCCTATCCATGAGCAAGGTATGTTTTCCACTTAAGTATGTCCTTTTGAATTTCTTGTAGTAGAGCTTTGTAGTTTTCTTTGTATAGGTCTTTTACATCCTTGGTAAGATTTATTCCTAAGTATCTTATCTTCTTGGGGGCTACTGTGAATGGTATTGATTTGGTTATTGCCTTTTCGGTGTTCTTTTTGTTGATGTAGAGGAATCCAAGTGATTTTTGTATGTTTATTTTATAACCTGAGACTCTGCCAAACTCTTCTATTAGTTTCAGTAGTTTTCTGGAGGATTCCTTAGGGTTTTCTGTGTATATAATCATGTCATCTGCAAATAGTGATAACTTTACTTCTTCCTTGCCAATCCGGTTACCTTTTATTTCTTTGTCTAGCCTAATTGCCCTGGCTAAGACTTCCAACACGGTGTTGAATAAGAGCAGTGATAAAGGGCATCCTTGTCTGGTTCCCGTTCTCAAGGGAAATGCTTTCAGGTTCTCTCCATTTAGAGTGATATTGGCTGTTGGCTTTGCATAGATGCCCTTTATTATGTTGAGGAATTTTCCTTCAATTCCTATTTTGGTAAGAGTTTTTATCATGAATGGGTGTTGGACTTTGTCAAATGCCTTTTCTGCATCAATTGATAAGATCATGTGGTTTTTGTCTTTTGTTTTATTTATGTGATGGATTACATTAATGGTTTTTCTGATATTAAACCAGCCTTGCATACCTGGTATAAATCCCACTTGATCAGGGTGAATTATTTTTTTGATGTGTTGTTGGATTCTATTGGCTAGAATTTTGTTGAGGATTTTTGCATCAATGTTCATGAGGGATATAGGTTTATAATTTTCTTTTTTTGTAATGTCTTTACCTGGTTTTGGTATCAGGGAGATGGTGGCTTCATAGAATGAGTTGGGTAGTATTCCGTCATTTTCTATGCTTTGGAATGCCTTTAGTAGTAATGGTGTTAACTCTTCTCTGAAAGTTTGGTAGAACTCTGCAGTGAAGCCGTCCGGGCCAGGGCTTTTTTTTGTTGGGAGTTTTTTGATTACCGTTTCAATCTCTTTTTTTGTTATGGGTCTATTTAGTTGTTCTACTTCTGAATGTGTTAGTTTAGGTTTTTCCAGGAATTCATCCATTTCTTCTAGGTTTTCAAATTTGTTAAAGTACAATTTTTCATAATGATCTGAAATGATTCTTTTAATTTCATTTGGTTCTGTTGTGATGTGGTCCTTCTCATTTCTTATTCGGGTTATTTGTTTCCTTTCCTGTATTTCTTTAGTCAGTCTAGCCAATGGTTTATCAATTTTGTTAATTTTTTCAAAGAACCAGCTTTTGGCTTTGTTAATTCTTTCAATTGTTTTTCTGTTCTCTAATTCATTTAGTTCAGCTCTAATTTTTATTATTTGTTTTCTTCTGCTGCCTGATGGATTCTTTTGTTGCTCACTTTCTATTTGTTCAAGTTGTAGGGACAGTTCTCTGATTTTGGCTCTTTCTTCTTTTTGTATGTGTGCATTTATTGATATAAATTGGCCTCTGAGCACTGCTTTTGCTGTGTCCCAGAGGTTTTGATAGGAAGTATTTTCATTCTCGTTGCTTTCTATGAATTTCCTTATTCCCTCCTTGATGTCTTCTATAACCCAGTCTTTTTTCAGGAGGGTATTGTTCATTTTCCAAGTATTTGATTTCTTTTCCCTAGTTTTTCTGTTATTGATCTCTAGTTTCATTGCCTTGTGGTCTGAGAAGATGCTTTGTAATATTTCAATGTTTTGGACTCTGCAAAGGTTTGTTTTATGACCTAATATGTGGTCTATTCTAGAGAATGTTCCATGTGCACTAGAAAAAAAAGTATATTTTGCAGCAGTTGGGTGGAGAGTTCTGTATAAGTCAATGAGGTCAAGTTGGTTGATTGTTGTAATTAGATCTTCCGTGTCTCTGTTGAGCTTCTTACTGGATGTCCTGTCCTTCTCCGAAAGTGGTGTGTTGAAGTCTCCTACTATAAATGTGGAGGTATCTATCTCGCTTTTCAATTCTGTTAAAATTTGATTTATGTATCTTGCAGCCCTGTCATTGGGTGCGTAAATATTTAATATGGTTATGTCTTCCTGATCAATTGTCCCTTTTATCATTATATAGTGTCCTTCTTTATCCTTTGTGGTGGATTTAAGTCTAAAGTCTATTTTGTCAGAAATTAATATTGCTACTCCTCTTCTTTTTTGCTTATTGTTTGCTTGATATACTTTTTTCCATCCTTTGAGTTTTAGTTTGTTTGTGTCTCTAAGTCTAAGGTGTGTCTCTTGTAGGCAGCATATAGATGGATCGTGTTTCTTTATCCAGTCCGTGACTCTCTGTCTCTTTATTGGTGCATTTAGTCCATTTACATTATAGATAAATAAGTTTTTAGTGCTGTCATTTTGATGCCTTTTTATGTGTGTTGTTGACAATTTCATTTTTCCACATACTTTTTTGTGCTGAGGCGTTTTTCTTAGTAAATTGTGAGATCCTCATTTTCATAGTGCTTGACTTTATGTTAGTTGAGTCGTTACGTTTTTCTTGGTTTTTATCTTGAGTTATAGAGTTGTTATACCTTTTTGTGGTTACCTTATTATTTACCCCTATTTTTCTAAGTAAAAACCTAACTTGTATTGTTCTATATCGCCTTGTATCACTCTCCATATGGCAGTTCAATGCCTCCTGTATTTAGTCCCTCTTTTTGATTATTGTGATCTTTTACCTATTGACTTCAATGATTCCCTGTTATGTGTATTTTTTTTTTAATTAATCTTAATTTGTTTGTTTTTGTGATTTCCCTATTTGAGTTGATATCAGGACGATCTGTTTTGTGACCTTGTGTTGTGCTGATATCTGATATTATTGGTTCTCTGACCAAACAATATCCTTTAGTATTTCTTGTAGCTTTGGTTTGGTTTTTGCAAATTCTCTAAACTTGTGTTTGTCTGTAAATATCTTAATTTCGCCTTCATATTTCAGAGAGAGTTTTGCTGGATATATGATCCTTGGCTGGCAGTTTTTCTCCTTCAGTGTTCTGTATATGTCGTCCCATTCCCTTCTTGCCTGCATGGTTTCTGCTGAGTAGTCAGAACATATTCTTATTGATTCTCCCTTGAAGGAAACCTTTCTTTTCTCCCTGGCTGCTTTTAAAATTTTCTGTTTATCTTTGGTTTTGGTGAGTTTGATGATAATATGTCTTGGTGTTTTTCTTTTTGGATCAATCTTAAATGGGGTTCGATGAGCATCTTGGATAGATATCCTTTCGTCTTTCATGATGTCAGGGAAGTTTTCTGTCAGGAGTTCTTCAACTATTTTCTCTGTGTTTTCTGTCCCCCCTCCCTGTTCTGGGACTCCAATCACCCGCAGGTTATCCTTCTTGATAGAGTCCCACATGATTCTTAGGGTTTCTTCATTTTTTTTAATTCTTTTATCCGATTTTTTTTCAGCTATGTTGGTGTTGATTCCCTGGTCCTCCAGATGTCCCAGTCTGCATTCTAATTGCTCGAGTCTGCTCCTCTGACTTCCTAGTGTGTTGTCTAATTCTGTTATTTTATTGTTAATCTTTTGGATTTCTACATGTTGTCTCTCTATGGATTCTTGCAACTTATTAATTTTTCCAGTATGTTCTTGAATAATCTTTTTGAGTTCTTCAACAGTTTTATCAGTGTGTTCCTTGGCTTTTTATGCAGTTATCCTAATTTCATTTCTGATATCATTAAGCATTCTGTAAATTAGTTTTTTATATTCTGTGTCTGATAATTCCAGGATTGTATCTTCATTTGGGAAAGATTTTGATTGTTTTGTTTGGGGGGTTGGAGAAGCTGTCATGGTCTGCTTCTTTAAGTGGTTTGATATGGATTGTTGTCTCCGAGCCATCACTGGGAAACTAGTTTTTCCAGAAAATCCGCTAAAAAAAAACCTGCAGTCAGACCCCTATCAGAGTTCTCCCTCTGGCTCAGGCTATTCAGATGTTAATGAAGCCGCCTGGGGAGGGTGGAGGAGGGAACAGAGAGATAGGAGAGTAGCACCTCAGAATATAGCCAGAGTTGCTTGTCTTGCTTGGAATGACTATTATATCTGAGATTCCCGCGGGCGCGTCGCCTATGTGTGCTGGCTGTGTGGAGATTGCCCCTGGGGGGTCTGGCCCGCTGGAGTCACGGTCAGATCCTCCGCTTCCAGCTCCACGCCCAGCGTCAAGTCTCCCCTACTGGGACGGTGCACTCTCGACTCCAAAATCAGTCGCTGCCTCCCGGGGACTTCTCGTCCCTCCAGCTACGTGGCCGTGCCGCCCCCAAGAACCAGTTGGGCCTCCTCCCGGGATTAGTTCAGATGGGTGGGGTAGCTCCCCGTGCTTGTGCCGTGACCGAGTGTCCCGGCTGGGACGCTGTTTTCCCCGCTCCAATACCAGTCGCTGCCTCCCGGGGACTTCTACCAGCTGCGTCCCACGCCGCCCGCGCGATCCGGCTTGTCCCCTTCCCGGGGTTAGTTCAGGGGGTGGAGCAACTCTCCGTTTTTATGGTGTACCTGCGTCCAGTCCAAATCCCTGCGGGATGGTTCCCCGGCTCGGATGCTGCTCTTTCTGCTCCAATACCAGTCACTGCCTCCCGGGGACTTCTCCTACCGGCTGCGTCCCATGCCGCCCGCGTGACCCGGCTGGTCCCCCTCCTGAGGTTAGTTCAGGGGGGTGGAGCAGGTCTCTGTGCTTGTGCCGTACCTGACTGGTACGCTGGCTCCAGGCTCTGGAAACAATCGCTGCTTCCCCGTATTAGTTCGTTCTCCGTCTCTAAATCTGTGTTTGTTGTTCAGGGTTCGTAGATTGTTATGTATGTGATTGATTCACTTGTTTTTCCGTGTCTTTGTTGTAAAAGGGATCCGAGGTAGCGTCTGCCTAGTCCGCCATCTTGGCTCCGCCCCCCCTCCCCTCCTTCTTGATGGGCTGTACTGAACCTGTCAGCTAGAGAGCCTTCGGCACATGGCTCCCCCATAGGCCAGCTCTCTCAGAACCATATTTTTTATTTTTCTTTATTTTTCTCCTTAACCCCTTGCCTTCTCCCTCCCACCTAGGCCTTGTGCTGCCTCCACCTCTTCGAGAAGGGCTGTGTCACTATGCCCAGTGAGACACATCAGTGCATTACCACTCAATTCTGTGAACCTCCAATGGCCAACTGCCTCAGCATCAAATTTATTTTTGTTGTTGTTGTTGTATTTGTATTTTTGGGTATTTTTGTTTGTTTGCTACTCTCTCTCTTTCCCTTTTTTCCTATCCTTTCTCCCAAGCACCTATGCTGTACACTGCCCATGCCACTTCATGATAGGCCAAGCTACACTGCTCAGTGAGAAAGCCACTGGAACATGGTCACCCCAGGTCTGCCCTGCCCCATGCACCAGATGTTCCCACACTTCCACTTTATTTACTTATTTTTTTACTCCTGTGTCTCTCTCTTCTTTCTCTCACACACTTAGCTCCACGTGTCATAACCTCTCTCTTCCCTGTTGCCTAGTTACACTGTGCACTAAGCACTGAGCTCCTGAGTGGCACCAGCATATACTCCTGGGCCTTTTGGCCCTAACAGATAAATGATTCATCCCCTCCTTGCCTTCTCTTCTGGACCTGCCCTGTTACACTATAACTGAGCGACTGACCCTGCTAATGGCAGATTTAGGACAATTCTAGTTAAACAGAAATTAAGGGAATATGTAAAAACAAAACCAAACTTACAAGAATTGTTAAAGAAAGTCCTTCAGTTATAGGATCAAAAACATCAGACAACAATCTGAATCTAGGTCACAGGACAGCAACAGCCAGATAGAAACCCGGGTAATGAACTCTCCAAGGATACAATGAAACTAAAATACAACATGGAACCAGAGAGGTCAGTCTGTAAATTACAACAACATCAGAACAACAGAAGAGGGAACAAGCGGTGTAGGTAAAGAACTTTCAAATGGAGAGGAAGTCAAGGTGGTTCAAGTAATAAAAGACTGGTTTAAACTTAGGAAGGTAGGAGTAAATTTGAAGATAATTTCAAAGAAAGTTAACAAACCTGCTCATAAAAATAAAGAAAAACATGAAGTCTCAGTGAACACAAAATCTATAAAAACTATAGAAAAATCCAGAAACAAAAGGAATTCAGCTCAAGATAGTAAGAGGAACAAGGAAAACAGCACCACAAATAAAACCCCATAAAGTGACAGCAATAAAGTCATACCTGTCAATAATCACACTAAATATAAAGGGCTTAAATGCACCCATAAAGAGACAGAGAGTGACAGTATAGATTAAAAACACTTGACCTGGAAATATGCCCTCTACAAAAGACACACTTTAGAAACAAAGACATAAATATATTAAAAATCAAAGGATGAAAAAAAACATATTTATATATATATAGCAAATAGCAACCAAAAAAGAGTAGCACTGGCAATCTTAATCTCAGATAAAAATAGAATTTAAACAAAAACCACCATAAAAAACAAGAAAGAACATTACATAATGATGAAAGAGACAATCCACCATAAGGATATAACCAAATATAAATATCTATGCACCCAACTACAGGGCTCCAAAATACATAAAACAAACTCTAACACACTGAAAAGAGAAATTGACAGTCCCACAATAATAGTGGGAGACTTCAACACACCATTCTCGGTAAAAGACAGAAAATCTAGAAAGAAACTGAACAAAGATAGAGAAGATCTAAAGGGCACAATCAATCAACTTGACCTTGTAGACATATATAGAACACTCCATCCAACATCAACAAAGTAAACATTCTTTTCCAATGCACATGGATCATTCTGCAGAATTGAGCATATCTGAGGCCACAAAGCAACTTGCAACAAAATCCAAAACGTTGAGGTAATACAAATCATCTTCTTTGATCACAACACCATAAAAGTAGACATTAATAACAGGAAAAGCCAGGGGAAAAAAATCACATACAAGGAAACAATAATATCCAGCTGAAAAACCACTGGGTAAGAGAAGAAATCAAGCGAGAATGAAAATAGATTACAGCAAAAGTTCTGGGCCACAGCGAAGGCAGTGCTCAGAGATCAATTTATAGGAGTAGATGCACACATGAAAAAAAGAAGAAAGGGAAAAATCAAAACATTAGCTATACAACTTGAACAAATAGAAAGAAAACAGCAAAGAAGCCCACAGCCACCAGAAGAAAGGAAATAATAAAGATCAGAGAGAAATAATTGGTATAGAGCATATAAAAACAATACAAAAAATCAATAAAACCAAAAATTGGTTCTTTGAAAGAATCAACAAACCATATACCAAAGTGACAAAAGAAAAATGGGAGGAAGCAAACAGACCAAATAAGAAATGAAATGGGGAACATTAAAAAAGGCACAACTAAAATAAAAGGGATTATAAAAGAGTCCCATGAGAAACTATAATCCAACAAATTTGAACCTTTATGCACTGCTGGAGGCAATGTAAAATGATACGACCATTTTGGAAAATGATACAGCATGGTGCTTCCTTAAAAAGCTAGAAATACAAATACCATACCTTCCAACAGCCCCACTCCTAGGAATATATCCTACAGAAATGAGAGCTGTCACATGAATAGACATATGCACACCCATGGTCATTGCAGCATTACAATGTACATGTCCATCAACAGATGAATGGATAAACTATGGTACATACACACAATGGAATGCTATACAACAATAAAGAACAAAGATAAATCTGCAAAACATCTCACGATATGTATGAATCTGGAGGACATTTGCTGAGTGAAATAAGTCAACCACAAGAGGACAAATACTATTTGAGACCACTATTATAAAAACACATGAAAAGGCTTACAAACAAAAGGAACAATCTTTGATGATTAAGGGGGAGAGAAGGAATAGGGAGGGAAAAACACTAATCAGACCATAGATAAGTGGTAACTTTGGTGAAGGGTAAGACAGTACACAATACCAGGGGAGTCAGCACAACTTGACCAAGTCAGGGTCATGGAAGCTTCATAGACACATCCAAACTCCCTGGAGGACCAAATTACTGGGCTGAGGGCTGGGTACCATAGTCTCTGGGGACATCTAGCTCAATTGGAAAAAGATAGTTTATAAAGAAAATGTTCTACATCCTACTTTGGTGAGCGGCATTGGGGTCTTAAAAGCTTGCGAGCAACCATCTAAGATGCATCGACTGATCCCAAGCTACCTGGAGCAAAGGAGAATGAAGAACACCAAAGACACAAAGAAAATACTAGCCCTACAGACAAAGGAGCCACATAAACCAGAGACATCATCAACTTGAGACCAGAAGAACTAGATGGCGCATGGCTACCACCAGTGACCACCCTGACAGGGAACACAGCAGAGAGTCCCTGAAGGAACACAAAAAATGTATGGAGCAGAACATGAATTCATGTAAATAGACAACTTAAGAATCTTACTGAGACCAGAGGAACCCTAGAAGCCATGGCTCCCAGACATGCTGTTAACCCAGAACTAAGGCCATTCTCAAAGTCCACTCTTCAGACAAAGATTAGACTGGACTATAATACATAAAATAATACTGGTGAACAGTGTACTTCTTAGTTCAAATAAATACATAAGACCAAAGGGATGGCTCCTGTCTGGAGGTAGGATAAGAAGGCAAGGAGGGGACAGGACCTGGTTGGATGGACACAGGACTGGGATGGAATGGGGGAGTGTGCCGTCACATTATAGGAAATGCAACTAGTGTCATATAACAATATTTATATTAATTTTTGTATGAGAAATTAACTTGAGCTGTAAACTTCCACCTAAAGCACAATAAAAAAATTAAAGAAGACTCATTGCATTGGGCAATCTGCTGCAAAAGAACTCTTTCAAGTGTTGAAAAGCAAAGATGTCACCTTGAAGACAAAGGTGCACCTGACCCAAGCCATGGTGTTTTCATTTGCCTCATATGCATGTGAAAGCTGAATGATGAATTAGGAAGACCAAAGAAGAATTGATGCTTTTTGAATTGTGGTGCTGGAAAAGAATATTGACTATACCACGAACTGCCAAAAGAACAAACAAATCTGCTTGGAAGAAATACAACCAAAATATTCCTTAGAAGCAAGGATGACAAGACTGTGTCTCATATACTTTGGACATGTTATCAGGAGGGATCAATCCCTGGAGAAGGACATCATGCTTGGTAAAGAAGGGGTCAGTGAAAAAGAGGAAGATCCTCAGTGAGATGTATTGACACAATGGCTGCAAAAATGGGCTCTAGAATAACAAGGATTGTGAGGAGAGCACAGGACCAGGCATTGCTTGGTCTGTTGTACATAGGATTGCTAAGAGTTGGAACCGACTGGATGGCATCTAACAACAGCAACAACATAATTTTGCAGCTCTTTTCACAGAATAAAGTGTTTTCTTTATCTTAATAGGTGCTGTGGCGATTTGATGGCAAGAAACCAGATAACTTAGGACCCAATACGAGACTGTATAAGTGGATCCCCCAGAATGACCTCCTTGGTAAGATTAGAGAATAAATACTGACAATATGAGTAACAGTCAGAAGGATAATAGTTCAACAGAAAGCCAATTTTTCAGCATTTACTGTTGAAAAACTCAAAAATGAAGCATAAGTTTTTTATATTTATTTTCTTGTTCTGGTGGGGAAAAAAAATGAAATATAATAATTGGCATCTCATTATACACAGTCATAATCCTTCAGACCAGAAGCAAGGTATCTGTTATTTCAGAAGGAATTGCTTCTTGTTTGGAATTTTATAATAGCCTCCAGGATCATCACTCTGTCCCCTAATACTCTCACCTCATACCTATCCATTCCACTCTTACAGAGATAGTTCAAACGCAAACATTAACAGCCCCTCCCTTAGAACCAATGACTCTCCATATTCTGTAGAAAAATATCCAAAACGTTTATCATGAACTGATGAAACATTTCATGATAAAGAACCGCCTTCCCTTCTTCTGAGTCCAGCACGACCGTCATTACACTGCCGCTTGCCTTGGACACCCTACATATCAGACTGAGTCTTTTTCTCACTGTTTCTCTAAGAAAATATGTTCTGATGCCCTTTTTTTGCTCATGTTGTTACTTTTATCCAGAATATTCTCCTTCAGTTCACCCACCTGTCAATCTTCTATTCATTTTTAAAGTCTCCAGGCACATACCATTTCTCTCATGAACCCCTCACTTACTATTCCAGTAGACCTAATTGCTTCCTGCTCAGAGATCTAAAAACAATTGAAATATAGTTTTACAGGCGAGATAATCTGTTTCCCAGAAATCACTGTCTCATTGAGTTCCTTGTATTTCTCATTTTATTTCTACAAATTATAGTGAATAATTTTGCTAAATTTCACCCATTCCCAGGTCACCCAAAGACCAAAGCTTTTATAACTCATGGTGGAACCAATGGCATTTATGAGGCTATCTACCATGGGATCCCTATGGTGGGCATTCCCTTGTTTGCGGATCAACCTGAAAACATTGATCGCATGAAGGCCAAGGGGGCAGCAGTGAGTCTGGACATGAACACAATGACAAGTACAGATTTGCTCAGTGCTTTGAAGACTGTCATCAATGACCCATCGTGAGTGGTTATAATAAGTTTTCTGCTTGTTTTTTGATGATGTTGGGGGAATGATATGTCACAGGTTTGAGGATAATGGAGAAGTTTTTTTTGTTTTTAATAATTTTTATTGTGCTTTAAGTGAAAGTTTTGTTTTTGGGTAAGTGAAAGTTTACAAATCAAGTCAGTCTCTCACCCAAAAACCCATATACACCTTGCTACACACTCCCAATTACTCTCCGCCTAATGAGACAGTCTGCTGTCTCCCTCCTCTCTCTCTTTTTGTGTCCTTTTTGCCAGCTTCTAACCCCCTCCATCCTCTCATCTCCTCTCCAGGCAGGAGAGGCAAACATAGTCTCAAGTGTCCACCTGATCCAAGAAGCTCACTCCTCACCAGCATCCCTTTCCAACCCATTGTCCAGTCCAATCCATGTCTGAAGAGTTGGCTTTGGGAATGGTTCCTGTCCTGGGGCAACAGAAGGTCTGGGGGCCATGACCACTGAGGTCCTTCCAGTCTCAGTCAGACCACTAAATCTGGTCTTATGAGAATTTGGGGTCTGCATCCCACTGCTCTCCTGCTCCCTCAAGGGTTCTCTGTTGTGTTCCCTGTCAGGGCAGTTATTGGTTGTAGCCGGGCAACATCTAGTTCTTCTGGTCTCAGGATGATGTGGTTGCTGGTTCATGGGCCCTTTCTGTCTCTTGGGCTCATAATCACCTTGTGTCCTTGGTGTTCTTCATTCTCCTTTGATCCAGGTGGGTTGAGACCAATTGATGCATCTTAGATGGCTGCTTGCTAGCGTTTAAGACCCCAGACGCCACTCTTCAAAGTGGGATGCAGAAAGTTTTGCTAATAGATTTTATTATGTCAATTGACTTAGATGTCCCCTGAAACCATGGTCCCCAGACCCCTGTCCCTGCTACGTTGGCCTTTGAAGCATCCAGTTTATTCAGGAAACTTCTTTGCTTTTGGTTTAGTCAAATTGTGCTGACCTCAGTGGGGAAGTTTTGAAACGGCCAATAGGGAAAATGAGAGGAATCACTCTAGTTGGAAATGGAAGAATTACGAGATGAGAACAAATTTGATGTAGGGACCGTGACTGTTAGTAAAAATACTACTCTGCACAGTTGTGTGACACTCTCAGCATGCAATTCTAAATGTTTTAAGCTATTCTAAAATCATTACCCCCACACATCTGTCAGTTTGTCTTACCGTGGGGGCTTGTGTGTTGCTGTGATGCTGGAAGGAATGCCACTGGTATTCAAATACCAGCAGAGTCACCCATGATGGACAGGTTTCAGTTGGCTTCAGACTAAGACAATCTAGGAAGAAGGACCCGGCTGTCTACTTCTGAAAAGAATTAGCCAGAAAATCCTATGAATAGCAGTGGAACATTTTCTAATATAGTGCCAGAAGATGAGCCCCTCAGGTTGGAAGGCACTCAAAATACTACTGGGAAAGAGCTATCTCCTAAAAGTAGAGACGAATTTAATGATGTGCATGGAGTCAAGCTTTTGGAATTTTCATTTGGTTATGTGGCATGACTCAAAATGAGAAGAAACAGCTGCAAACATCCATTAATAAATGGAATGTGAATGTACAAATACGAGTAGAGGGCCAGTGAAAAAGAGGAAGACCTTCAACAAGATGAATTGACACAGTGGCTGCAACAGTGGGCTCAAGCATAATAATGATTGTGTGGATGGCACAGAACTGGGCACAGCATTTCGTTCTGTTGTACACGGGGTTGCTGTGAGTTGGAACTGACTCAATGGCACCTAAAAATATACAATAATAAAATGGTTTGTTTTTAGTAAATCAGCATGACAAAATCATCCTCAAATTTCCATTATATTTAATGCTTCCAAAACTTTCTAGCCTGATAATTTGCTCCCATTACTAGAAATGGTAAAACTAGGGGTGAAAATATGTACAATTAAAACCATGAAAAATGTGGAAATCCAACTGTCATGGACTGAATTAGGTCCCCCCAAAAATATACGCATCTATTCAGCTGGAACATAATTCTCTGTATTGTGTGGTTGTCCTCTAATTTGTGATTGTAATTTTATGTTAGAGAGAATTAGGGTAGAATTGTAATTTTATGTTAAAAAAGATTAGGGTGGGATTGTAACACCCTTACTAGGTCACATCCCTGATCCAAAGTAAAGGTAGTTTCCCTGGGGTGTGGCCTGCACCACCTTTATTCTCTCAAGAGATAAAAGGAAAGGGAAGCTAACAGAGAGTGGGGACCTTATACCACCATGAAAGAAGCACTAGGAGCAGAACGTGTCCTTTGGACCTGGGGTCCCTGTGCCTGAGAAGCTCCTTGGCCAGGGGAAGATTGATGACAATGAATCTTCCACCAGAGCCGACAGAGAAAGAAAGCTCTCCCCTGGAGCTGACACCCTAAATTTGGATTTGTAACCACCTAGACTTTGAGAGAATAAATTTCCCTTTGTTAAAGCCACCCACTTGTGGTATTTCTGTTATAGCAGCAGTAGATGACTAAGACAAAAACAAAACCCTTTGCCATCATAAACCCAAACACACTGCCGTCAAGTCGACTCTGACTCATAGCGGCCCTATAGGACAGAGAAGAACTGCCACATAGAGTTTCCAAGGAGCACCTGGCAGATTTGAACTGCTGACCTCTTGGTTAGCAGCCATAGCACTTAACAACTACACCACCAGGGTTTCCATTGCCATCATAAATGTATGCAAAGCCTTAGTTCTTCTGATTATGATTATTTTTGTCTTTTTTGGAAGAATTGTAAAATTAAAATTCATTGACTTGAAAAACACATGTTGGAATTATTATTAGGTTTTGTAGAGTCAGTTCCAACTCACAGCCATCCTTTGCACAACAAAAGAGAACACTGCCTTATCCTGCGCCATCCTCACAATCATTGCTATGTTTGAGCCCAGCGTTGTGTCAATCCATCTCGTTGAGGGTATTGCTATTTTTCACTAACCATCTTCTTTACCAAGCATGATGTCCTTCTGCAGGGACTAGTCCCTCCTGATAACGTGTCCAAAGTATATGAGACAAAATCTCACCATACTCACTTAAAAGGAGTATTCTGGCTATACTTCTTCCAAAAGATTTGTTCTTCTGGCAGCCCATGGTATATTCAATATTCTTCGCCAATATAAAAAAATCAAAGGCATCAATTCTTCTTTGGTCTTCCTTATTCATTGTAAAGCTTTTGCATGCATATGAGGTGATTGAAAATACAATGGCTTGGGTGAAGCACAACTTAGTCCTCAAACCGACAACTTTGCTTTTCAACACTTTAAAGAGATCTTTTGCTGTAGCTTCGCCTAATGCATTACGTTGTTTGATTTCTTGACTTCTGCTTCCACGGGTGTTGATTGTGGATCCAGGTAAATGAAATCCTTGAAAACTACAATATTTTCTCCATTTATCATAACGTTGCTTATTGGTCCAGTTGTGACGATTTTTGTTTTCTTTATGTTGAAATGTAACCCATACTGAAGGCTATAGTCTTTGATCTTCATCATTTGGAATGTTGGAATGTTCCCTGTTCAAAAATCAAAATTAAAGAAATCAGAAATATTGGGTGCCCAAATTATCTCAAGACATACATTAATTTCAATTATATAATTAATGCTATTATTATCATAATTATTCTGTATGCTTTTTCCTTTTCATTCATACTGACTTTAAGAGGAAATAAAATATTTATTTGAAAATTTATTGATGATAATAGCACCATGGACATTTACATGTTGAACACAGCAATATTTTGATTTTAGTACACCTATTGGTCATTCAGAAACCTGGTGCCATAGTGGTTAAGAGCTATGGCTGCTAACAAAAAGATCGGCAGTTCAAATCCACAAGGTGCTCCTTGGAAACCGTATGGAGCAGTTCTTCTCTGTCCTATAGGGTCACTATGAGTCTAAATTGACTCAGCCGCAACAGGTTTTTGGTATTGCTCATTCTACATGATAACCATGTTAAGCTTATTTTATTTTTCATTGTTTTAAAAGGAATATACTTCTCATTTGGTAAATTCATATAAAAATATATCTCTCTAGTATAGATCTATTTATAAAATTTTAATTTTTAATAAATATTATGGTGGTATTGAAATGTGAACAGAGTTTCTTTATTAGCTTATGTCTATTAAGTTCTTTGCTTGTATTAAGTGACATCGTCATTACATTCTTTCCCTGTTATATACCAAACATACTTCAGGAGTAGTAGCCCTTCCACTGTATTTTTTAAGTAACAAAGAGCCAAGTTACCTCCATTGCTATTGCTACAGTGTCATGCTATAGCACTTTGGGATTCAGAGTTTATAAACCCTATGCCTTTACTGACGTTTCTCCCTTGATCAAAATGATTTTCAACAGAATAAAAGCAAATATAACTGCAATGCCTCAAAGTGAAATGTTGAGCAATATCCACAATCTAAAATAACAAAACTAACAGGAAAAATAAAAATAACAATAGCAAACATTTGCTGAGTCTCTACTACATGATAGGAACAATTCTAAGTATTCTAAGACTCAATGCATTATTCCTCACAATAATCAGATAACAGAGGCACTACCCCATCTATTCCATTTTAACAAAGAAACAACTGAGACACAGAGAGAATAGATAACTTGCACAGAACAGGCAGCAAATAAAAGCCAGAATCAAGTTTCAAACTAAGACAAACCACTTTCACACATTTAACTACACAGTCTCATAAGGTCAATACCAATTCCTGACCAACACTAATTCCTAACCAGCCCTGCCTGGACACATGCCTGGACCTCATGATATACCTGCTTCTTATTTCTGGATAATGGTATTATTTTTAAACTTGTACACCTGGCCCATTAACAATTTCTCAAATGATCTTTTTCTTTTCTTTTTCATTTTTTGCTTTAAACTTAGCTCTTTCAAATCATGTCCTCCCCAAACTTCTATATTTCTTTAAAAAAAAAAGAAAAATTTTTTTTTTTTTTTTACACATTGAAATTGTACATATTTAACAAATTCTAGCCTGTAAACTAAGATCTCTAAAATCATCTCAGAGGAAAATAGTATATTTTTCTTCCAATCTTATGTGGCACTCATTTTTCACATTTGCATGAAAATTTCACTTATTTTTCTTTTCTAGTTTCTTCTCTAAGTTGATGTCTATTTGATTTTTCTTCAGCTATAAAGAGAATGCTATGAGGTTATCAGCCATTCATCATGATCAGCCTGTTAAGCCCCTGGATCGAGCCGTCTTCTGGATTGAGTTTGTCATGCGCCACAAAGGAGCCAAGCACCTTCGCCCAGCCTCCCTCAGCCTCACCTGGTACCAGTACCACTCTTTGGATGTGATTGGGTTTCTACTGGCTTGTGTGGCAATCGTCACTTTTCTTGTCATAAAATGTTGCTTATTTGGTTATCAAAAGTTTTTTAAGACAGAAAAGAAGAAAAAGAGGGAGTAGGCCTTTTTAAGACCTAAGACTAATAGGCATGATAAGTGAGAGCAGTACATTTAATTCAAGCATTATGGTTCAAGTTGGGGGAAGATTCTCCCCCACCTTTTGCAAGAGCTGAGCTTTTTCTGCTTTCCTCAGATATTTCACTCTTAGTCAGTTGTTATGTTAGCTAATCCATTCTTCCTAAGGAGGAATAATCCTGTGTGTTTTTGGATAAATTCCTCCTCAATGTTACTCTTGAAACGGACATTTCCATTCATCAGATAGATTACATTTCAAGGCATTATTCTCATTTTGTAAATCCAGAAAAAAATTCTACTTTGATGATGTCTTATGTATAATTTCATAATGGAACACAAACTAAAACTCACTTGAGCCTCAACCTATTGATTTGAAAAGATCAGGAAGCCTGCTGTTTTCACTGCGATTTTTCAGAAATGTTTTCTACATGTATAATATGCATTCATAAGAAATACATGTACCCCTCATTAACCAAAAAGTATTTCTTCATGAAATTTTTCTTTCTTTCAGAAGTTCTGAGTGGTTTCAACTGCCTTTCCCCCTAAATTTGTGCAATCCTGTAAAGTCTTTAGTTAGAAAGGCTAAAGATATTTTCCACACCAGCCTTGAATATGTTTGAGTTATTGTTCTCCCTTTATTGAATTACCCTTTGTAACTGGATAGTAAGGCACAAAATAAAAGGAGAGAGTAGTTCCCATTATTAGGAATGATAGGTGAGGCCCAACAAGTTTATTCCAATGCCTCTGGATTATAATGTTAAAAGATCCTGTAATAAGATCTTTCATTTTTGACCTTAACTTGTCAATTCACATACTTTAATACCTAGGATACTTAGGAGAGAAAAACCAGAACTCTATACAAGTGTTTTATATAGATTCTTCCCTCAACCCCATTGAAAAAGTAAATTGCAGTTAGAATAAAGACCCACATTTTGTTATGTGCAACACTTTTTACAATCTTTGCATTAGAAAACATTTGAAATGGCAAAAAAGGTCTCCAAATTTATCTTCCAATGTCAGTAATCAGAGCCTTTGGACGCAGAACAAACCACAGAGAAGAAAACAAACATTTCATTGTGATTTCTTCTGCCAGATAAGAGAACTTTAAACATTTGGATGGAAGAAAGGCATATTTAGCTTTTTTGATACCTGGAAATTTTTATAACACTCTTCTATATGACAAGCTAGGGGTCCCTGGGTAGCAGACACAGTTAAGAGTTCAAGTACTACCTGAAATATTTGGCAATTTGTTTCTGAAAGATCACAGCTTTGAAAACTCTGTGGAGTACTCTGCATATTTGGGGCCTCAAGGAGTTGGATTCTACTCTACAGCAACTTGTTAGGTTTGGGTTTGGGTTTCTACACATCAAAGACATTTTCAGTAATAGTAGTAAATGTAATTATGATAAGAATGGTCAGAAAAATGAAATTATGATAATAATGGTCAATTAATATTTTCCTTTATTAAACTTATATCTTTAAACTTTGAATCATGCTATTAAAAAGAAAAAAGTATCACATTGCAAAAGAGAAAAAAGTAATGCATTTATGATTTATTTATTTAATAGTTTTTTTTTGTTTTTAAGTGGGAGGATACCTGATACCTACACATTAGTCTGAGACAATAATGTAGCTCAACACATACTACCAATGCCAAATTCGTATCTATTTCTGCTTTCAAGAAGTAACGTGTGCGCACTTGTTAATGACTGTCCATATTGACCGTCTTTGCAATTCTTAGACCACATACCAGATACATCAATCTATATCTACTTATGGATGATTGAAGTGTCCTTTTATCCACCTTAATTTTGACAGTTTTTTCACATAAAACAACACTCATAATTATAATTATAATTAGGAAAAGCCATAAACATGAAGGTACATTTGGCAGAAAGTCATAAAAATCCCACAATCTATTAAATTCTACAAATTGCAATATTTTCCATGTAGTTGTTTCCTCAGGACTGTCCTGGCAGCTTTCAAATGCCTCAGCAGGCAAAAAAAATTTAATGCAAATAAAAACTTCAAGTAGTCACCTGGAATCACAGAATGAAGGTAACTTTCATCACCTTTACAATCTCCGGGCTAGTGTTATTTCAAATCTATTGTTTAAAGACAGGAACACGCAAGCATCACAGTGGTTGGATACAAAAATCAATGATTGTGAACTCAATCTTCAAAAGAATGCAGGAAACTGAGTCTGTCTATGCTGGAGACTGACAATATGATCAAGAGTTTTCTGAATTAATTTATATGTAAAATGCAATGTTTATTAAAGGGTATGTCATAAAAATATACTAATCAGAAGTTTCAAATTTATTCTTAAAACCCAGCAATAATCACAGTAACCACTCAATAACAATAATAAAGAGGGGAGGGACTTTGGCAGGGATATGTCATTCTGGTGCTTTATTTTGATAAAGCTTAACATTCAACCAGCTGGCAAAGAGAAATGCTTAGAGGGTCCGGATTCAACAACATAAAGCTAAATTTGGAGCTGAGACACAATAACCCAAAAACTGGCACAGCAGACAATATTTAAATTTTTCTCATGTATTGACATCTTAAAATTTTTTGTGCCTTTGGGCACAGCACTATGGTGAAATTCAGACAAGTGAGAAGTGTGGCTTTCCTTTGAAAACAAAGTGTGTGAAAGTGGGGAATGTAAAGATCAAGTAATAGATTCCTGACAAAGGTCAGCTGATATTAGGTCCATGAGTCTGCAGTTCCACTCATGGCACCCCCAAACATATAATCAGAATAATAACAGGTTGGAGTTATGGTAACAGTAGTAACTAGATCAGTCTTCGGTCCATTCTGTTGGTACTATCCCATCACCACTCTGTTCATACACCTAGCAAACCAGAACTAGAGTGACAAATGATTTGGTGCCCTTCTTATGGGGGGGGGGTGAAGCCCAGGTGGCATAGTGGTTAAAAGTTCAGCAGATAATCAAAAGGTTGGCAGTTTGAATCTACTAGCTGCTCCTTGGAAGCCCTATGGAGCAGTTCTACTCTATCTTACAGAATCACTATGAGTTGGAATCGACTGGACTGCAATAGGTTTTTTGTATGGTGGTATTAATTTTACAGTTCAAAGTATATGAAAATGTATCACATAGATTCAATTGCCAATCCCTCATTATTAACTTGGCCATTTTTTTGTATATGTTAATATTTTTATTTCTATAGGATTTAAATATTTCATGTTATGTTTATTTTATGTCTGTTGCTATCGTGATAAAATCTATAACATTTTATGATTGATTTTTGCTGATATTTAGGAAATCCATTGATTTCCAATATTATTGCATTCTATCTTCTTACAAAACTTTTAATACAGTATTATAATTTTTCAGTTGCTACTTTTAAATTTTCTCAATAGACAACCATATTATCGACAGGTGATGACAAATTCTTCTCCTGTGTTCTAGATTTTACTCTTTTCTCATATTTTTCCTGACTTATTGAATTGGTCAGGACTTTCAATACAATGCTGAAGAGTAAGACTGACAACTAAACATCGTTGTCAAGTTCTTGACTTTCATGATAATAAGTCATTAGGAAAAGGAACAAATCTCAGCAAATTTCAAGTAATTCATACATGTGCTTAAACAGATCAATTAGTGCGTATGTATTTTTAGTTGAAAACACATATCTCCTTCTGACCTGAGCCTTATTTAACCATTTTAGTTTTTGTTTCTTCTAATGTTGATCGCATCATACACTTTAGTTAAACAAATCATAATAACCTCCCTTACATATGCATATGTCTTTGTACAAGGAGAAAGAAATGAAAGGATACACATGACGTAATCAACACAAGTCTCTGGAAGGTGCTGCTGCATGGTGGTTGGGTAGGGGGAGGGAGGAAATTGGAGGTAAGCCAAAAAAAGTGGGTAATTTTTTTAAAAGCACATTTTATAGAACTGTGATACTTTGTTTATGTAAAATTAAATATCTGTATGTATATATTCACTTTTTAAAAAAATTTACCTTCTGTTGCTGTTGTTTAAAATGTACACAACTGTACACCATTTTAACAATTTCTACAACTACAATTCAGTGACACTGATCATGTTCTTAGAGTTGTGCAACCATTCACTCTCCTTTTCCAATTTGTTCCTTCATATCATTAATTGAATTGTGTCCCCCCAAAATGTGTGTTATCAATTTGGCTGGGCCATGATTCCTGGTATTATGTGATTACCCACCATTTTGTCATCTGATATGATTTTCCTATGTTTTGTGAATCCTGCCTCTATGATGTTAATGAGGGGGTATGGGCAGCATTTGTGTTGATGAGGCAGGACCAAATCTGCAGGATAAGATTGTATCTTCAGCCAGTTTCTTTTGGGATATAAAAGACAGGATCAATCAGAGAGACAGGGGACTTCATACAACCAAAAAAGCAGTGATGGGAGCAGAGTGCATTGTTTGGACCTGGAGTTCCTGCGTGGGAATCTCGTAGTCCAGGGCAAGATTGATTAGAAGGAGCGTTTCTCCAGAGCCAACAGAGAGATAAAGCCATCCCCTGGAGCTAACACCCTAAATTTGGACTTCTAGCTTACTAGACTGTGAAAAAATAAATTTCTCTTTGTTAAAGCCATCCACTTGTGGCATTTCTGTTATAGCAGCACTAGATAACTAAGACACTCCCCCATTAACTTAAATCCCCCCCAATGCTGTCAGGTGGATTCTGAATCATAGCTACGCTATAAGACAGGATAGAACCAGCATGGAGTTTTCAAGGCTGTAATCTTTACTGAACAGTAAGCAACATCATGGTAAATGGAGAAAACATAGAAGTTGTCAAGGATTTCATTTTACTTAGATCCACAACCAACACCCATGGAAGCAGCAGTCATGAAATCAAACAGCGTATTGCATTGAGCAAATCTGCTGCAAAAGAACTCTTTAAAGTGTTAAAAAGCAAAGATGTCACTTTGAAGACCAAGGTGCACCTCACCCAAGCCGTGGTATTTCAATAGTCTCATATGCATGCAAAAGCAGGACAATGAATAAGGAAGACCCAAGAAGAAAGACACCTTTGAATTATGATGTGCTTGTGATTTTTTTTTTTTTTTTTGTGAAGAATATTGAATATACTGTGGACTGTCAGAAGAACAAACAAATCTGTCTTGGAAGAAATACAGCCAGAATGCTCCTTAGATGCAAGGATGGCAAGATTTCGCCTGACATACTTGGGACATGTTATCAGGAGGAACCAGTCCCTAGAGAAGGACATCATACTTGTTAAGCAGAAGGTCAGGGAAAAGAGGAGGACCCATAGGGAGATGGTTGGGCACAGTGACTACAATGATGGGCTGAAGCTTAGCAATGATTGTGACAATGGTGCAGAACCAAGAAGGGTTTTGTTCTGTTGTACATTGGGTTGCTATGAGTCAGAACCAACTCAATGGTACCTAACAATACCAATCTTTATAGAAGCAGACTGCCACACCTTTCTCAAACAGAGCAACTGGTGGATTCAAACAACCCACTTTTGGTTAGCAGACAAACACTTAACCCACTAAACCACCAGGGCTTCTTAATGTAAACTCACTAACTCCTAAGTTTCTTATCTAACCTTTCAATAAATCTTCTTAAATTTCTGAGTGTTTTATTTCTTGGAAAGTAATACTTCAACTATCTCCAGCAATTTAAAAAATACTATAAGTGGCTGAAAACATTCCCCCTGAGAACAGAAATCATACAAGAATGCTTTTATTACCACTCTTGTTAAAACCTGTGCTGAAAGTCCTAGCTAGAGGAACAGGCAAGAAAAATAAATAAAGGGTATCCAAATTGGGAAGACCATGACGTGTCTGTCAGTTTATCATACTGTGGTGGCTTGCTAGTTACTGTGATTCTGGAAGCTTAGTCACCAGTATTACAAATACCAACAGGGTTATCCTTGGTAAACACATTTCAATTGAACTGCCAAACTAAGACAGACTTGGAAGAAGGACCTGGCAGCCTACTTCTGAAAAAAACTGGCCAGTGAAAACCTTATGAATAACAGCAGAACATTGTCTGATACAATGCTAGAAGATGAGCCCCTCAGGTTGGAAGGCACTCAAAATATGACTAAGGAAGATCTGTCTCCTCAAAGTAGTGTTGACCTTAATAATGTAGATGGAGTCAAGCTTTCTGGACCTTCATTTGCTGATGTGGCATGTCTCAAATTGAGAAAAAGAGCTGCAAACATCCATTAATAATTGGAACATGGAATGTGGGAAATAAAAAAAATGAAACTAGGAAAATTGGAAGTCATCAGAAATGAAGTGAAATGCATAGAGATCAATATCGTAGCACTTCATGAGCTGAAATGGACTGGTATTGGCCATTTTGAATGAGACAATCATATGGCCTACTATGCCAGAAACGACAAATTGAAGAGGAATGGTGTTGCATTCTTCATTAAAAAGAACATTTCAAGATATGTCCTGAGGTACAACACTGTCAGTGATAGCATAATATCCATACACCTACAAGGCAAACCAGTTAATATGATTATTATTCAAATTCACGCATCAACCATGAAGGCCAAATATGAAGAAACTGAAGACTTTTAACAACTTGTTCTGTCTGAAATTGTCCAAACATATAACCAAAATGCATTGATAATTACTAGTGATTAGAATGCGAAAGTTGGAAAAGAAGAAGGATCAGTAGTTGGAAAACATGGCTTGGGTGACAGAAACAAAGCTGAAGATCACATGACAGAATTTTGCAAGACCAACAACTTCTTGATTCCAAATACCATTTTACAACGTAAGCAGTGACTATACACATGGACTCACCACTACACTTAGGAAATAGACGTTAGAAAAGCTCAATATCACCAGACAGCCAGGGACAGACTGTGGACCATCAATTGCTCATATGCAAGTTCAAGCTGAAGTTGAAGAAAATTAGAACAACTCCACAAGATTCAAATTATGACCATGATCTTATCCCACCTGAATTTAGGGACCATCTCAAGAATAGATTTGATGCATTGAACACTAGTGACTGAGGACAAGACAAGTTGTTGAACGACATAAAGGACATCATAGATGAAGAAAGTAAGAGGTCATTTAAAAGACAAGAAAGAAAGAAAAGACCAAAGGAATGTCAAAAGGGACTCTGAAATTTGTTGCTGAACATAGAGTAGCTGAAACTAAAGGAAGAAATGATGAAGTAAAAGAGCTGAACAAAAGATTTCAAGTAGTGGCTCAAGAAGATAAAGTAAAATATTATAATGAAATCTGCAAAGACCTGGAAATAGAAACCAAATTTGAGAAAACCCTAGGCATTTCTCAAGTTGAAAGAACTGAAGAAAAAATTAAAGCCTCAAGCTGAATACTGAAGGATTCCACAGTGAAAATATTAAATAAGGCAGGAAACATCAAAAGAAGGTGGAAGGAATACACAAAGTCACCGTACCAAAAAGAATTGGTCAACACTTAACCATTTCAAGAGGTAGCATGTGATCAAGAACCAATGGTACTCAGGGAAGAAGTCCAAGCTACACCGAAAGCATTGGAAAAAAAGCAAGGCGTCAGAAATTAATGCACTACCATTTGAGTTGTCTCAACAAACAGATGCAGCAATGGATGTGCTCACTAGTCCATGACAAGAAATTTGAAAGACAGCTACCTGGACAACAGACTAGAAGAGATCCATATTTTTACCCATTTCAAAGAAAGGTGATCCAGCAGATGGCTGAAATTTTAGAACAATATCATTAACACAACACACAGGTAAAATTTTGCTGAAGATCATTCAAAAACAGCTGCAGCAGTACATTGACAGGGAACTGCCAGGAATTCAAACCAGATTCAGAAGAGGACATGGAATGAGAGATATCACTGTTGATGTCAGATGGATCCTGGCTGAAAGCAGAGAATACCATAAAGATGTTTACCTGTGTTTTATTGACTATGCAAAGGCAATTGATTATGTGGATCATAACAAATTATGGGTAACAATGCAAAGAATGGGAAATCCAGAACATTTCATTGTGTTCATGAGGAACCTGTACATTGACCAAGAGGCAGTCCTTCTAACAAAGCAAGAGGACACTGCTTGGTTTAAAGTCAGGAAAGGTGCGTGTCAGGGTTATATCTTTTCACCATACTTATTCAATCTGTATGGTAAGCAAATCATCTGAGAAGCTGGACTATATGAAGAAGAACACAGCATCAGAACTGGAGAAAGACTCATGAACAACCTGCATTATGCAGGTGACACAAACATGCTTGCCGAATGTGAAGAGGACTTGAAGCACTTACTGACGAAGATCAAAGACCATACCCTTTGATATAGATTGCACCAAAATGTTTACATAAATAAATAAATAAATAAATCCTCACAACTGGACCAAAAAGCATCATCATGATCAATGGAAAAAACATCGAAGCTATCAAGGCTGTCAAAAAATGAAACAATGCAATATATTGGGCAAATCTGCTGCAAAAGATGACTTTAAAGTGTTAAAAGCAAAGATTTCACTTTGAGAACTAAGATGTGTCTGATCCAAGCCATGGTGTTTTCAATTGCCTCATATGTGTGTGAAACCTGGGCAATGAATAAGGAAGACCAAAGAAGAATTCATGCTTTTGAACTACGATACTGGCAAAGAGTATTGAATATACCATGGAATGCCAGAAAAATGAACAAAACTGTCTTGGAAGAAGTACAGCCAGAATGCTCATTAGAAGCGAAGGTGGCGAGACTGTGTCTCACGTACTTTGGACATGTTATCAGGAAGGGCCAGTCCCAGGTGAAGGTCATTATGCTTGGTAAAGTAGAGGTGCAGCAAAAAAGAGGAAGATTCTCAAAGAGATGGGTCGACAAAGTGGCAGCAACAATGGAATCAAGGATAACAGTGATTGTAACCATGGCTCAGTACTGGGCAGTATTTCGTTCCATTGTACATAGGGTTGCTATGAGTCGGAATTAGATGGCACCTAACAACAACAACAACTACATGTTGGTAAAGAAGAAGTAAAACTATCCCTATTCAAGGTTAGTGAGATACCATACATAGAAAATCCCGATTTCATAAGAAAGCTACCAGAATTATGTATTATGCTACTTTGTTAATTTGAGGAATTAACAAAGTAGCATAATACAAGATCAACATATAAAAATTGCATGGATATTTCTATACTAACAGCCAGAATTTCATAAAGGATGTTAGAAAAACATTACCATTAACTATAGCCCCTCAAAAGATAAAATACTTAGGAATAAATTTAACCAGGATATAAAAGACCTATACAAAGAAAACTACAAAATACTACTCCAGGAAGCCAAGGGACAAACCAAAATGGAAAAACATCCCATATTTACGAACAGGAAGACACAACATTGTGAAAATGACAATACTACCCCAAATGAAGTACAGCTCTAATGCAATCCCAATCCAAATTCCAACAGCATTTTTTAATGAGATTGAAAAACTAATCACTAATTTTATATGGAAAGGGAAGACACTCCAGAGAACTAAAGCGTTATTGAAGAACAAAGTAAGAAGCCTCCCACTACCTGATTTCAGTACCTACTATACAACAACAGTAGTGAAGACAGCCCGGTACTGGTACAACAACATACAAATGAAATAGAGTTTAGAACCCAGATGTAAATCCATCCACCTATGGACAGCTGATCTTTGACCAAGGGCCAAAGTGAGGACAAGACAGCCTCTTTAACAAATGTTGCTAGCAAAACAGGATGTTCATTTGTAAAAAAAAAAAAATACCCATACCTCACACCATCCACAAAAAGTAACTCAAAATGGATCAAAATCCTAAATATAAAACCTAAAACTATAAAGATCATGGAAGAAACAGCAGGGACAACGCTAGGGACCTTAATAAATGGCATAAATAAAATACAAAACATAATTAAAAATGCACAGGCAGCAAATGATGAACTAGATAAATGAGACCTCCTAAAAATTAAACACTATGCTTATCAAAAGACTTCTCCAAAAGAGTAAAAAGAGAATCTAAAGACTGGAGAAATAAATTTTGCCTATGACATATCCGACAAGGTTCTTATCTCTAAAATTTATAGAAAACTTCAAAAACTCAAAGACAAATAATACAATTAAAAATTGGGCAGAGAATATGAACAGATACTTCACCAAAGAATACGTTCAGGCTGCTAACAAGCACATGAAGAAATGCTCCCAATCATTAGCCATTAAAACAAAAAATAAACAAACCTATTGCCTTGGAGTCAATTCCAACTCATAGCAACCCTGTAGAGTGATGCAAATCAAAACTACAATGAAACACTGTCTCACCTCGATATTACTGGCACTAATCAAAAAACAGAAAATAACAAATGTCGAAAAGGTTGTGGGGAGACTAGAAATCTTACACACTGCTGGTGGGAATGTAAAATGGTACAACCACTATGGAAAATATTATGGTGATTCCCCAAGAAGCTAGAAATAGAAATACCATATGATCCACCAATCCCACTCCTAGGAATATACCAAGAGAAATAATGGCCGTCACACGAAAAGACATATGCATACCCATGTTTACTGCAACATTATTCACAATAGTAAAAAAATGGAAACAACTAAGTACCTATCAAGAGATGAATGGATTAACATTAACACACAATGGAATACTACAAAACAATAAAGAATAATGACTAATCCACAAAACATCTCACAAGATGGTTGAATTTGGAGGGCATTATAGGGTCGCTAAGAGTCAGAATCGACTTGACGGAAATGGGTTTCGGTTTTTTTTTTTTGTTTGTTTTATGCTAAGTGAAATAAGTCAATCACAAAAGGACAAATATTGTATGAGACCACTATTGTAAAGAAACAAGAAAAGGGTTACACAGAGGAAAAACAAAAACAAAAACAAAAATTCTTTGGTTACCACGAATGGGACAGACAGGGAGGGAAAAATACCAAACAGATAGAAGACACGTATTAGCATTGGTGAAGGGAAAGGCAATACACAGTAAGGAGGAAGTCAGAAAATATGACCAAGACATAGGAGGACACTGAGAGAAACGCAAGGACAAACGGCAACAACGGTACTTGGTAATTAGTACAGCATAGACAATCTTGCAGCAATAGTATTAACAAACACTAACTTACAAATTGATACTTAGGTAGATAGGTCTGTCAAGAGGTGTGGGAGGGTGTAAAGGAACACACCTACCTGCAGATATAGGTTTAGTGGTGGATATTTCTACATAATAACTGTAGGTACAGCTTACATATTTATATAGACAATAGAGCACACAAGGGCAAGAGACATAACCAAATACCTTGTGGGATGAAGTTCCTAGGCTCAAAGGTGAAAGAATATAGGCTGGGGGACATCTATGTCAATTGGCATAACATAGCTCATAAAGACAAAGTTCTGCATCCTGCTTTGATGAGAAAATCTTGAGGTCTTAAAAGCTTGTGAGCGGCCATCTTAGATACAACTATTGGTCTTTTACGGTCCAGAGTGAAGGAGAGTGAAGAAAACCAAAGACCAAAGACTCAAGAGAGCAATGAGCAATTAATCTAAAAAACTAGTGGACCACATGAACCACAACCTACATGACCCTGAGACCAGAAGAAGATGGTCCTGGCTACCACTACCTACTGTTCTGATGGGGATTATAATGCAGGGTTCCCGAAAGAGGTGGAGAAAAATTGCAGAAAAATTTACAAAAAAGACCAGGCTTACTGGTCTGGCAGAGACTGGAGGAATCCCAGAGGCTATGGCCCTAAGACAGACACGCTTCTGAACTAGAACTGAAACCGTTCCCAGAGACCATCTATCAGCCAAATCATAGATGATAGGCCCATAATGTAAACAATAACACCCAAGAGGAAAGTGCTCCTTAAAACAATCTGTATGAAATCAAAAGCAAACATGAGGAGGCAGGAAATGGTGAAAATCAGAAGGAAAGGAAATGGGGAGGGGGTTGACACATTGTGGGGAATGAAACCAATGTCATGAAACACTTTATGTATAAACTATCAAATGAGAAGCTAATTTGCTCTGTTAACCTTCACCTAATGCACAATAAAAAAAATTTTTTTTAAAGGGGCGGGGGAAGCAAATATATATATGTACATATGCTCTAAGAACATTCCATTTTCTTAAAGAAAGAAAATAATTAAGAAAAACTAGAACTTAATTAAGCTTACTTTAAATAAAAATAAATAAATACAGAGGTAAATTTACATGTATTAGTGGGCACTATGCTAACCTTTAGAAAGCCTGGTGGCTTAGTGGTTAAGTGCTATGGCAGCTAAACAAAAGAGAGGAGTTCAAACCCTCCAGGCGATCCTTGGAAATTCTACGGGGCAGTTCTACTCTGCCCTATAGGGTCGTTATGAGTCGGAATCGACTCGACTGCACTGGGTTTGGTTTTTGGTTTTATGTAAAGGCATAATCCATACCAAAGGTTGTGCTCTTTGATCTTCATCAGTAAGTGCTTCAAATCCTCTTCACTTTCACAAGCAAGGTTGAATCACCAGTATAATGCACGTTGTGAATGAGTCTTCCTCCAAACCTGATGCCACATTCTTCTTCATATAGTCTAGTTTCTCAGATTATTTGCTCAGCATACAGACTGAATAGGTATGGTGAAAGCATACAACACCAACACACACCTTTCCTGAGTTTAAACCATGCAGTATCACCTTGTTCTGTTTGAACGACTGCCTCTTGATCTATGCACAGTTTCCACATGAGCACAATTAAGCATTCTGGAATTCCCATTCTTCACAATGTTATCCATAATTTGTTACGATCCACACAGTCAAATGCCTTTGAGTAGTCAATAAAACACAGGTAAAATCTTTCTGGTATTTTCTGCTTTTACCCAGAATCCATCTGACATCAACAATGTTCTATATCCACTTTTGAATCTGGTTTCAATATCTGGCAGTTCCCCCTGGATGTACTTCTGCAACTGTTTTTGAATTATTTTCAGCAAAATTCTACTTGCATGTGATATTAATGATATTGTTTGATAATTTCTGCTGGTTGTTGTCTTTTGCCTCGTGGGGTGAGCTAAAGCTTCATTCCATTAGTAGTCATATCAGAATAGGGTGGCTGTACTTTTCCATTGACTTAAGTCACAGGGCATGTTATCACTAAGAGACACCCCAAATGATCTCCTGTATTCCAGACATAGTCTTTTTTACCATCATTGTGTAATATTTCCTCCATTTTCACTTGGAAATCAGGATCATTCACACAACCCAAAATTGTGTCTCCTTTCTTTACCTGTTGATACAGAGGCATGAGAAGCCCAAAGTAGCCAGTGGATTCTTAACTTCCAGTTATATGGAATCAGTGTTGTGTCTCCTGCTAGGAGCATTCCTACCTTTGGGACGAAGATCTCTGGACCTGTAGTGCACAGGGTCACTGGGACAAGAAGCAAATATCTTGTGAGTGGCTCACTTGGGGTAATAGTGAGTGGTGCCACTTCCATTTTCATCCCTTCATTCCTGGTCTTGTGAATTCTGACTATGGGAGAGAGAACACCGTATATTCAACACTGATTTAGAGCACATACAGCCTCCTAGAAAACAATGGCACAACGCTGCAAAGTATTACCAACTAGCTGGCACCATAATTGTGCCTTTAGTAGGCCATGACATCGTTCTATGAAGCCAGCTGCTTCAGGATAATAGGGAACATGGTAAGACCAGTGAATTCCATGAGCATGGGCCAACAGCCATACTTCATTTGCTGTGAAATGAGTCCCTTGATCTAAAGCAATGCTACGTGCGATACTGTGATAGTGGATAAGGCATTCTGTGAGTCCACACATGGTAGTATTGGCAGAAGCACCACATGCAGAGAAGGCAATTCTGTATCCAGAGTAAGTGTCTATCCCAGTAAGAAAGAAACACTGCCCTTTCCAAGATGGAAGAGGTCTAATATAATGAACATGCCACCAGGTTGTGGCCTGATTGCCTCAAGAAATAGTCCCTTATCAGGACTCAGTGTTGGTCTCTGCTGCTGGTAGATTGCGGACTCAGCAGTGGCTGTAGCCAAGTTGGTCTTGGTGAGAGGTTATATATGTTGCTGAGTCCATGCATAACCTCCATCCCAGCCACCATAACCACATTGTTATTAGCTAATCAGCAATGACAGGAGTGGCTCAGGAAAGGGGACAATCGGTTTCCACAGAAGCGTGATCTAATTCAATTGATTGTTAAAGTCATCCTCTGCCGAGGTCACCTTTTGGTAATCATTCACATGAGATACAAATATTTTCACTTCTTTGCCCCTTTTAGAGAGTTCTATCCAAATACCTCTTCTCCATACCTGTTTGTCACCAGTTTTCCAATCAGGTTATTTCCAAGACCCTGACCATTCAGTCAATCTTTGGCCATTGCCCATGAAATCAGTACATAATCCCACATCTGGCCTTTTTTTCTTACAAGCAAAGTGGACAACCAGGTGCAGCACTCGAAGTTCTCTCCATTGGAAGCATTTGCCTTCACCACCGTCTTTCAGGGATGTCCCAGAAAGGGGCTGCAGTGCTGCCACTGTCCATATTTGAGTGATGTTTGCATATCACGTAGAGCCATCTGTAAACCAGGCACAAGTCTTCTCTTCCTCAGTCAACTGATAATAAGGAACTCCCCATCAGTCCATACTTAAAGACTGGCAGGGGGAGGGGGAGAAGATAATGTGAAAGCAATGTAAACTATGGGCAGTTAAGCCACTTCCTCGTACAACTTACTTGTGCTTTCAGGTCCTGCTCAAGCCCAATATCACGTATACCGCTTCCATTTAATGATGGAGTGCTGCTGTGCACGTCCAACTTTATGGCTTCATGCATCAGACAATACCCAGTTCATGATATACAGTGTGGTGTCTTGGTGGCCCATGGTTAGGCATTCGGTGTCTACTAAAGCATGGTAACAAACCAAAAGCTATTTCTCAAAAGGAGAATAGTTATCTGCAAAGGATGGCAAGTATTTGCTCCAAAATCCTAAGGGTCTGCACTGTGATTCACCAATAAAAAAAAAAAAAAAATCACCAATAGGGGCCTGAAAAACTACAAAATGTATCTCTATCTGCCATTAATACATCAATTCCCATTGGATCAGCCAGATCATGATACCTAAGGTGCAGGACGGCTTGCATGGCAGCCTGAACCTGTTGCAGAGCCTTCTTTTGTTCTGACTCCCACTCAAAGCCAACAGTTTTTGATTTGGAGCCAAGATGGCAGACTAGTCAGACACACTAAGATATCCTGCAGCAACAGAGACCAAAATCACCAAGTAAAACAGATACAGATCTCAATCCTTGAACTCTGAACCTTAAATGAAGGGATAAAGTATTAGTTTGGAAGTCACTGAGAAGAAGAAACAGATAGACATCAGGATGAAATAGAGATACAGAGTGGACTTTCCTGGCCAAGAAGCATGTCTCAGTATGGCCGTCTTGGAATAAAACCAACAATCCTGCACGTGGAAAGTCACCTCCACAGAATTCCCAGTAGGAGAAAAAGGTACAGCGTGGACATATCCAGGGCTAAGTAAAACCACATTTACTGGCTACAACTCAAGAAGGAGCTCAGACTCCTCCAGGAGAATGTTCCTACAACACTTACCCCTCTGGTGAACACCAGGTAAAACTGTCCCATCCTGGCAAACAAGACTGCTGGAAATAACAGTACCAACACACATTATTGCCCTCTTCCATAAGTCCCCTTTGCCCCTCCCTTCTCCCCCCTTCTTATCTCTCTCCTCCTCTATGTCACCCACAGCCCCTAGGTGAATTCGCCCAGACCCCAGGCCCCGCCCCACCATCTCCGGACCTCTCCACAATAAAGTCACACATATCCATAATCACACTGAACGTAAATTGCTTAAATGCACCCATAAAAAGACAGAGCATGACAGAATGGATTTTTTAAAATGTCCCATCAATATGTTGTCTACAAGAGACACACCTTAGACACAAAGACATAAACATATTAAAGATCAAAGGATAGAAAAAAATATATCAAGCAAACAGCAGCCAAACGGTACTAATCTCAGGATTGGCAATACTAATCTCAGGTAAAATAGTTTTACAGACAAAGAAGGACACTATATAATGATTAAAGGGATGATTCATCATGAAGATATAACCATAATAAATATCCTTGCACCTAACAACAAGACTACAAAATACATAAAACAATGCTAACAGCTCCGAAAAGAGAAATTGACGGTTCCACAATAATAGTAGGACACTGCAACACACCTCTCTCAGTAAAAGACAAAACATCGAGAAAGAAACTCAGCAAAGATACAAAAGATCTAAAGGCCATAATCAGCCATCTTGATCTCATAAACATATTTAGAATATTCCACCAGACAGCAGAAAAATATACATTCTTTTTTAACACATATGGAACATTCTCCAGAATAGAGCACATCTTAAGCCACAAAGCAACCCTCAACAAAATCAAAAACATTGAGATAATATAAAGAATCTTCTCAGACAACAATGCCATCACGCCCAAGCCCAGTGCTGTCGAGTCGATTCTGACCCATAGCAACCCTATAGGACAGAGTAGAGCTGCCCCATAGAGTTTCCAAGAGTGCCTGGCAGATTCGAACTGCCAAACCCTTGGTTAGCAGCCATAGCATTTAACCACTATGCCACCAGGGTTTCCAACAATGCCATAAGAGTAGAAATTAATAACAGGAATAGCAAGGAAAAAAAATCAAATACATGGAAACTGAATAACACCTTACTGAAAAACCACTGGGTATTAGAAGAAATCAAAGATGGAATGAAAAAATTTCTAGAATCAAATGAGAATAAAAACACCTCATACCAAAGCCTGTGGGACACAGCAAAAGACAGAGCTCAGAGGTCATTTTATAGACACACACATCAAAAAAGAAGAAAGCACCAAAATCAAAATGTCAGCCCTACAACTCGAACAAATAGAAAGAGAACAGCAAAGAAGCCCACAGCCACTAGAAAAGGAAATAATAAAGATCAGAGCAGAAATAAATGCAATAAACAATAGAAACAACCAACATAACAAAATGTTGGTTCTTTGGAAGGATCAACAAAATAACAAATCACTGGACAAATTCACAAAAGAAAAAAAGGAGAGGAAACAAATAACCCATTGAAGAAATGAAACGGGGGGCATTACAGCAGACCTAATGAAATAAAAAGTTTCAGAGTACTAGGAAAAACTATACCCCAACAAACTTGAAAACCTAGAGAAAATGGACAAATTTCTAGAAACACACTTCCTACCTAAACTAACACAAAGTGAGGTAGAAAATCTGAACAGACCCCTAACAAGAGGAGAGATTGAAAAGGAATTAAAAAAAAAAAAAAAAAAACTCCCAACCATAAAAAGGCCTGACCCAGATGGCTTCATGGAGAATTCTACCAAACATTCAGAGAAGAGCTCACACCAGTACTACTCAAATTATTTTAGAACATAGAAAAGCAAGGGATATTTTGGAATTCATTCTATGAACCCAGCATAACCCTGATAACAAATCCAGGCAAAGACGCCACAAAAAAAGAAAATTACAGGCCAATATCTCTCATGAATATATACACAAAAACTTTCAACAGAATTCTAGCCAATAG
This sequence comes from Loxodonta africana, assembly GCF_030014295.1. NCBI lineage: Eukaryota > Metazoa > Chordata > Mammalia > Proboscidea > Elephantidae > Loxodonta > Loxodonta africana. The sequence goes on from NC_087346.1 coordinate 87,803,605, forward strand.
AATTCAGCACCATATAAAAAAATAACAAAACACAACCCAGTGAGATTCATACCAGGTATGCAAGGATAGTTTAACATTCGAAAATCAACCAGTGTAATCCACTATATAAATAAAACAAAAGAAATTAATCACATGATCATCTCAATCGACATGGAAAAAGCATTTGATAAAGTCCCATACCCATTCCTGATAAAAACTCTCAAAACAGAAGGGAAATTTTTCAACATAATAAAGGACATCTATATAAAACCAACAGCCAACAGCATCCTCAATGGAGAAAGGCTGAAAATATTCCCCCTGAGAACAGGAAAAAGACAAAGATGCTCTTTATCACCTCCATCCCAGCTAAAGCAATAAGGCAAGAAAAAGAAACGGCATCCAAGTTGGTAAGGAAGAAGTAAAACTATCCCTATTCATGGATGATATGATACCATATGTAGAGAACCCGAAAGACTCCCCAAGAAAACTACTGGAACTGCTAAAAAATTCAGCAGAGTATCAAGTTACAAGATAAACATACAAAAATCAGTTGGATTCCGATACCAATAAAGAGAACTACAAAAAAAGGAAATCAGGAAAGCAATACTGTTTATAAAATAAAATACTTAAGAACAAATCTAACCAGGGACATAAAGGACATATATAAAGAAAATTACAAAACACTACTGCAAGAAACCAAAAGAGACCTACATAAATGGAAAAACATACTATGCTCGTGGATAGGTAGACTCAACATGGTGAAAATGTCAATTCTACCTAAAGCAATGTACAAAAACCATGCAATCCTGATCCACATACCAATAGCATTCTTTAATGAGATGGAAAAACTAACTTTATATGGAAAGGAAAGAGACCCCAGATAAGTGAAGCCTTGTTGAAGAGGAAGAGCAAAGTAGGAGGCCTCCCACTACCTGACCTCAGAAACTACTATACGGCTATGGTAGTCAAAAGAGCTTGGTACTGGTACAATGACAGACACTGACCAATGACACAGAATCCAGAACTGAGGTGTAAATCCATCTACTACAGCCACCTGGTCTTAGACAAAGGTTCATTAAATTGTGAAAAAAAGTCTTTTTGACAAATGGTGCTAGCAAAACTATATTTCCTTTTGTAAAAAAAAGAAACAAAAACCGAAACTCACACCATACACAAACACTAATTCAAAATGGATCAAAGACCTAAATATAAAATCAAAAACTATAAAGGTCATGGAAGAAAAGGTAGGGTCAACATTAGGGGCCCGATTATACAGCAGAAACAGGATAAAAACCATAACTAACGACACAGAAACACCAGAAGATAAGCTAGATAAATGGAATCTTCTAAAAATTAAACACTTATGCTCATCAAAAGACTTCACCAAAAAAGTAAAAAGAGAACCTAAAGACTGGAAAAAAAAATTTGGCTATGACATAGCCGACAAAGGTATAATCTCTAAAATCTATAGGAAACTATAACACCTCTACAAAAAAAAAAAAAAAAAGACAAATAATCCAATTTTTAAAAATGAACAAAGGTTATAAACAGACACTTCACCAAAGAAAACATTCAGGTCTCTACCAAACACACAAGGAAACACTTCTAATCACTAGCCATTAGTAACAAAAATTAAATTAAATTAAATTTTGACACTAGGGAAATGATAGGAAATGCTTAGAAAAGAATTTTCCATACATCTCATCTAAAAAATTGACACATTTTTAAAGAAAAGTACAATATAATGCCACAGAAGATAATATTGTTAAATCGTACATATAAGTCTGAATTAATTTTCATCAAACTAACTTGCAAGGCATTTAACAGAAAAAGGAGTGATATATACTGTCTAGCAAAAACTCCTACAAATCATAAACAAAAGAGAGAAACAGTCCAATATGTAAATAGATGAAGGATATGTACAGGCATCGACAGAAGTAAAAATGTCCAGTAACATGGAAGAACTGACAAAAGTCACTAACAGTTCGGGAAATGGAAATTTAGACAAATAATTTTGTCACAGATTGGTAAACCAAGTATCTGAGAAAACTATTTTTGTAGGAGTACAATATGGAATAACCATTCCAAATGAAATTGGTGTGACCTAGGAATTCTGCAGGAATGAACCTGTCATACAGAAATACTTGAATATGAGTATGTATGTGATGTATGTACTTGTTGTTGTTGTCTTTAGGTGCCATTGAGTAGGTTCTGACTCATAAAGACCCTATGTACAATAAATGAAACACTGTCCAGTCCTACGCCATCCTCACATCTGTTATGCTTGAGCCCATTGTTGCAGCCACTGTGTCAATCCATCTCCTTCGGAGTCTTCCTCTTTTTCACTGACCCCGTACTTTAGCAAGAGTGATGTCCTTCTCCAGAAACTGAGCCCTCCTGATAACATGCCCCAGGTATGTAAAACAAAGTCTCTCCATCCATGCTTCTAGGAGCATTCTGGTTGTACTTCCTCCAAAACATATTTGTTTGTTCTTTTGGCAGTCCATGGTATATTCAATTTTTTCTCCAACACCACAATTCAAAGGCATCAGTTCTTCCTTGGTCTTTCTTATTCATTGTCCAGCTTTCACGTGCATATGAAGTGGCTGAAAGCACCCCGGCTTGAGTCAGACGCAGCTTAGTCTTCAAGGTGACATCTCTGTTTTTCAACACATTAAAGAGGTCTTTTGCAGCAGATTTACCCAATGCAATGCATCTTTTGATTTTTTGACTGCTGCTTCCAAGGCTGTTGATTGTGGATCCAAGTAAAATGAAATCCTTGACAACTTCAAACTTTTCTCCATTTATCATGATGTTGCTTTTTGTTCCAGTTGTGAGGATTTTTGTTTTATGTTAAGGTGTAATCCATACCGAAGCCTGTGGTCTTTGATCTTCATCAGTAAGTGTTTCAAGTCCTCTTCACTTTCAGCAAGGAAGGTTGTATCATCTGCATAATGCACATTGTGAGTAAATCTTCCTCCAAACCTGATGCCACATTCTTCTTCATATAGTCTAGTTTCTCAGATTATTTACTCAGCATACAGACTGAACAGGTTATGGTGAAAGCATACAACACCAACACACACCTTTCCTGATTTTAAACCATGCAGTATCACCTTGTTCTGTTCGAAAGACTACCTCTCGATCTATGCAGTTTCCACGTGAGCACAATTAAGCGTTCTGGAATTCCCATTCTTCACAATGTTATCCATAATTTGTTACGATCCACACAGTCAAATGCCTTTGCATAGTAAATAAAACATAGGTAAAATCTTTCTGGTATTCTCTGCTTTCAGCCAGGATCCAGCTGACATCAGCAATTGTATCCCTGGTTCCACATCCTCACCTGACACCAGCTTGAATTTCTGGCAGTTCCCTGTTGATGTGCTGCTGCATAGCTTTTGAATGATCTTCAGCAAAATTTTACTTCTGTGGGATATTAATGATATTGTTCAATAATTTCCACATTCAGTTGTATCACCTCTCTTGGGAATAGGCATAAATGTGGATCTCTCTGGTGGCATAGTGGTTAAGAGCTATGGCTGCTAACCAAAAGATCAGCAGTTCAAATTCATCTGGTGCTCCTTGGAAACTCTATGGGACAGTTTTACTGTAATAGGGTCACTATAAGTCAGAGTTGGCTCAATGGCAAAGGGTTTTTTTTGTTTGTTTGTTTGCCAGTCGGTTGGCCAGGTAGTTTGGCATAGATGAGTGAGCACTTCCAGTGCTGCATCCATTTGATGAAAATTTCAGTTGGTGTTCTATCTATTCCTAGAGCCTTGTTTTTCACCAATTCCTTCAGTGTAACTTGGACTTCTTCATTCAGTACCATCAGTACCTGATCATATGCTACCTCCTGAAACGGTTGAACGTCCCAACAGCACTTAATGGTCAGTCAAAGAATACACCTACTGCTAATAAAATGGAGAAGGTATTTTCTGCCATTACAGAGAATAAGTAGATTACAGGCAATATTGTCGAATGTTGTCCACGTCACGTTGTTATATAAAATAAAGTTTGAGAAACTGTTTAAAAAACAGTATGATAATCTTTCTTTGGAAAACTAATAAAATGTGAGTAAACGTGAATAAACATAAAAATTCTGGCATCCAAAATGACCAAAACAATATTATAAACAAAAACACAAAGTTGAAAGACTTACACTTTCTGATTTCAAAACCTGCCAATCTACAGTAATCAAGACAGTGTGGTACAGGCATACAGATAGATGTATAGATCATGAAATAGAATTGAGAATGCAGAAAGACACTCACACGTTTATCGTCAATTGATTTTCAACAAGGGAACCAAAATAAATCAGTGAGGAAAGAAAAGTCTTTTTCACAAATTTCCTGGGAAAACTCAAAACCCATATACAAAAATATAAAGTTGGACTACTTACCTCAATCCGTATATCAAAATTAAGCACTTGTACTTCAAAGAACATCATCAAGAAAGTGAAAACACAGCACTCCAAACAGCAGAAAATATTTGCAGAATCATACATCTGCTAAGGAACTTGTATTAAGAAAATACTAAGAACTCTTTTACAACTCAATAAGAGGAAGATAAATAATCCAAAGAAAAATGGGCAGATAATCTTAATAGACATTTCTCCAAAGAGTGCATGAACAAAAGCTCAACATCATTCGTCATCAGAGAAATGTAAGTAAAAACCACAATGAGATATACCACTTCACACTCACTTGGTTGACTATACTCAAGACAGATAATAAAAAGTGTTGTCAAGAATGTGGAGAATCTAAGTTATTGGTGGTGAATTAATGTGGGAAGAGATATCGAGAATAATGACACAACTTGAAGAATGTAATCAAGGTCACTAAACCCTACATGTAGAAATTGTTGAATGGGTGTATGTTTTGCTGTGTCTATATTTTTGGCAAAAATAAATATTTTTTGAAAGAATTAGTATTAGAAAAAAAAAGAATGTGAAGAAAATGGAACCATTATACATACTATTTTGGAAAATAGTCTGGCATAAGGTTAAACACAGAGTTACCATATAATCCAGCAATTTACTTCTATGTATGTTCCCAAGAGAAATGAAAGCATGCACCCACACAAACCTTGCAAATGAATGTTTATAGACAGCGTTATTGATAAACAGCATAAAAATCAAAAAGTTGAAACAACCCAAGTGTCTATCAACTGATGAATGAATGAGAAAAAGTGATATATCCATACAATAGAATATTATTTGACAATAATAAGAAATAATACTATGTACATAATAAACATAAATCTTGAAAAATTATGGTAAGTGAAAGAAATCAGTCACACACAAAAAAAACATATTGTATGATTCCATTTATATGAAATGTCTAGAATTGGAAAAGCTATAGAGACAGAAAATAGCCTAGCAGTTTTCTAGGACTGGGATTAGAGGGAGGAAGGGAAGACAAGGGGTGATGGGTAAGGTGCACAGAGTTTCTTTTTGGGTGATTAAAATGGTCTCAAATGATTGTGGTGGTGTTTGTACAACTCTGGCATAAACTAACAACCATTGAATTGTATGCTTTAAGTTGATGAATTGTTTGGTATGGGAATTATGTTAATAATGATTTTACTAGACACAAAAAGCCTTGAACCATGATATCCAAAAATATGCTTATGCAACCATGACATTACTTTGTTTTTAGTTCTTGTGTCAAGGACACTGCCATCACAAGTGGCCTCACAATTGCCACTGTCCTTAATACTACTCTAAAATCTATTATATAACAAGTCACACTCAAATGTTAGATCATCACCTCTTAGCTTTGTGATAGCACTTATGATAGAAGAGACATTAGGTACACTCGTACAAACACAAGGTCATCTACCCTTTGCTTTTTCTGCTTGACATCCACGTGCTCTATTTGTATAATGTATTTTCTTTGACCTGTAAGAGTTGTATTTTAACTTCTTGATTGATTTCTCCTGGAATATAAACATGAGCAATGGCAAAAGGCAACAGAAATTTGAAAAGAAGCATTCATTTAACCAGGATGTCTGCGAAATGGATTTCAGTTCTGCTGATACAACTGAGTTGTTACTTTAGCTGTGGAACTTGTGAAAAAGTGCTGGTGTGCCCAACAGAATATAGTCACTGGATCAATATAAAGATAATACTGGATGAACTTATTCAGACGGGTCATGCTTCAGCTTCCATTCTTATTGATCCCAACACACCATCTGCTATTAAATTTGAAGTTTATCCTACTTCTCTTACTAAAGATGATTTTGAGTTTCTTTTCTTGAAATGGATCAGGAAAGGGACATATGATCTCCCGAAAGATATATTTTGGACATATTTTTCGCTAGTACAAGAAATCTCTTGGGAATACTCTGTATTTGAAGGCTCTGTAAAGATGGAGCTTTCAAAAAGAAATTAATGATGTAATTACAACAATCAGGGTTCGATGTCATTCTTGCAGATGCCATTGATCCTTGTGGTGAGCTAGTAGCTGAACTACTTAAAATACCCTTTTCGTATAGTGTCTGGTTCACTTCTGGCTATACATTTAAAAGTACAGTGAAGGGCTTTTAATGACTCCTTCCTATGTACCTATTGTTACATCAGAATTATGAGATCTAATGACATTCTTGGAGAGGGTAAAAAATATGATATATGTTGTTTATTTTGACTTTTGGTTCCAGATATTTAGTGAGAAGAAGTGGGATAAGTTTTACAGTGAAGTACTAGACAAGTCATGTTTTTAGTTGATAGAATGAAGTTCTAGCATTCTCTGTGTCTTCAAAGGTTAGTTTGTGTAAATAAAAAGAGAGAGGAATCTGTTTTTTGTCAGTGAAAGATGAAATGAAAATACAAAATGATCTGTCAATCTCACCAATATTATAGAGAGGATTCTACTATAGAATCAGTAAGAAGAACTTGGTGTCCCATAACTACAACAGACTCCAGAAAGTCAGAAACTCAAACATTAAGACACTTAGAATTTCTTCAATTACATATTCATTTTATTGTGCTTCTTATCTTTAAAAAGTCATTACAGGGGCTGGGCGAAGATGGCGGACTAGGTGCACACTACTGCGTATCCCTCTTGCAACAAAGACTCGGAAAAACAAGTGAATCGATCACATACATAACAATCCACGAACTCTGAACAACAAACACAGACTTAGAGATGGAGAACGAACAAATACGGGGAGACAGCAATTGTTTTCAGAGCCTGGAGCCAGTGTACCAGTCAGGTGACCTTCGGAGCCCGATTTGGGGCAGAGCCCGGGGGGCAGATGGCACAGACAAAGGGCCCATCCCTAGCCCCCAAACTCATTCCAGGAGGGGGCCCAGCAGGTTCGCGCGGGCGGCGTGGCGCCCCAGCTGGTGGGAGAAGTCCCCAGGAGGCGGTGGCTGGTCTTGGAGCGGAGAAAGCGGTGTCCCAGCCGGGACGCGCAGTCCCGACGCAGGCGCGGGGAGCTGCTCCACTCTCCTGAGCTGACCACGGGGGGGGCCCAGACGGTTCGCAGGGGCGGCACGCGACGCGGGTGGCAGGATGGGGAGTCCCCAGGAGGAAGCGACTGATTTTGGAGTCAGGAGTGCACCGTCCCAGTAGGGGAGCCTTAACATTGGGGGTGGGGCTGACAGCGGAGGATCTGACCATGATGCCAGCGGGCCAGACCCCCCGGGGGCAATCTCCACACAGCCAGTACACATAGGCGACGCACCCCGTGGAAATCTCAGATATAATAGTCATCCCAAGTAAGACAAGCAACTCTGGCTATATTCTGAGGTGCTACTCTCCTAGCTCTCTGATCCTTCCCCCACCCTCCCCAGGCGGCTCCATTAACATCCGAATAGCCTGAGCCAGAGGGAGAACTCTGATAGGGATCTGACTGCATTTTTTTAGCGGATTTTCTGGAAAAACTAGTTTCCCAGTGATGGCTCGGAGACAACAGTCCATATCAAACCACATAAAGAAGCACACCATGACAGCTTCTCCAAACCCCAAACAAAAGAATCAAAATCTTTCCCAAATGAAGATACAATCCTGGAATTATCAGATACAGAATATAAAAAACTAATTTACAGAATGCTTCAAGACATCACAAATGAAATAAGGCAAACTGCAGAAAAAGCCAAGGAACACACTGATAAAACTGTTGAAGAACTCAAAAAGATTATTCAGGAACATAGTGGAAAAATTAATAAGTTGCAAGAATCCATAGAGAGACAGCATGTAGAAATCCAAAAGATTAACAATAAAATTACAGAATTAGACAAAGCAATAGGAAGTCAGAGGAGCAGACTCGAGCAATTAGAATGCAGACTGGGACATCTGGAGGACCAGGGAATTAACACCAACATAGCTGAAAAAAAATCAGATAAAAGAATTTAAAAAAATGAAGAAACCCTAAGAATCATGTGGGATTCTATCAAGAAGGATAAATTGCGAGTGATTGGAGTCCCAGAACAGGGACAGGGGACAGAAAACACAGAGAAAATAGTTGAAGAACTCCTGACACAAAACTTCCCTGACATCATGAAAGACGAAAGGATATCTATCCAAGATTCTCATCGAACCCCATTTAAGATTGATCCAAAAAGAAAAACACCAAGACATATTATCATCAAACTTGCCAAAACCAAAGATAAACAGAAAAATTTAAAAGCAGCCAGGGAGAAAAGAAAGGTTTCCTTCAAGGGAGAATCAATAAGAATAAGTTCAGACTACTCAGCAGAAACCATGCAGGCAAGAAGGGAATGGGACGACATATACAGAGCACTGAAGGAGAAAAACTGCCAGCCAAGGATCATATATCCAGCAAAACTCTCTCTGAAATATGAAGGCAAAATTAAGATATTTACAGATAAACACAAGTTTAGAGAATTTGCAAAAACCAAACCAAAGCTACAAGAAATACTAAAGGACATTGCTTGGTCAGATAACCAATAATATCAGGTACCACCACAATACAAGGTCACAAAACAGAATGTCCTGATATCAACTCAAATAGGGAAATCACAAAAACAAACAAATTAAGATTAATTTAAAAAATAAATAAATAAATAATACGCATAACAGGGAATCATGCAACTCAATAGGTAAAAGATCAAAATAATCAAAAAGAGGGACTAAATACAGGAGGCATTGAATTGACAGATGGAGAGTGATACAAGGCGATATAGAACGATACAAGTTAGGTTTTTACTTAGAAAAATAGGGGTAAATAATAAGGTAACCACAAAAAGGAATATCAACTCCATAACTCAAGATAAAAGCCAAGAAAAACGTAACGACTCAACTAACATAAAGTCAAACCCTATGAAAATGAGGATCTCACAATTTACTAAGAAAAACGCCTCAGCACAAAAAAGTATGTGGAAAAATGAAATGGCCAACAACACACATGAAAGGCATCAAAATGACAGCACTAAAAACTTATTTATCTATAATTAAGCTGAATGTAAATGGACTAAATGCACCAATAAAGAGACAGAGAGTCTCGGACTGGATAAAGAAACACGATCCGTCTATATGCTGCCTACAAGAAACACGCCTTAGACTTAGAGACACAAACAAACTAAAACTCAAAGGATGGAAAAAAATATATCAAGCCAACAATAAGCAAAAAAGAAGAGGAGTAGCAATATTAATTTCTGACAAAATAGACTTTAGACTTAAATCAGCCACAAAGGATAAAGAAGGACACTATATAATGATAAAAGGGACAATTGATCAGGAAGACATAACCATATTAAATATTTACGCACCCAATGACAGGGCTGCAAGATACATAAATCAAATTTTAACAGAACTGAAAACTGAGATAGACACCTCCACAATTATAGTAGGAGACTTCAACACACCACTTTCGGAGAAGGACAGGACATCCAGTAAGAAGCTCAATAGAGACACGGAAGACTTACTTACAACAATCAACCAACTTGACCTCATTGACTTTTACAGAACTCTCCACCCAACTGCTGCAAAATATACTTTTTTCTCTAGTGCACATGGAACATTCTCTAGAATAGATCACATACTAGGTCATAAAACAAACCTTTGCAGAGTCCAAAACATCAAAATATTACAAAGCATCTTCTCAGACCACAAGGCAATGAAACTAGAAATCAATAACAGACAAACTAGGGAAAAGAAATCAAATACTTGGAAAATGAACAATACCCTCCTGAAAAAAGACTGGGTTATAGAAGACATCAAGGAGGGAATAAGGAAATTCATAGAATGCAACGAGAATGAAAATACTTCCTATCAAAACCTCTGGGACACAGCAAAAGCAGTGCTCAGAGGCCAATTTATATCGATCAATGCACACATACAAAAAGAAGAAAGAGCCAAAATCAGAGAACTGTCCTGACAACTTGAACAAATAGAAAGTGAGCAACAAAAGAATCCATCAGGCACCAGAAGAAAACAAATAATAAAAATTAGAGCTGAACTAAATGAATTAGAGAACAGAAAAACAATTGAAAGAATTAACAAAGCCAAAAGCTTGTTCTTTGAAAAAATTAACAAAATTGATAAACCATTGGCTAGACTGACTAAAGAAATACAGGAAAGGAAACAAATAACCCGAATAAGAAATGAGAAGGACCACATCACAACAGAACCAAATGAAATTAAAAGAATCATTTCAGATTACTACAAAAAATTGTACTCTAACAAATTTGAAAACCTAGAAGAAATGGATGAATTCTTGGAAAAACACTACCTACCTAAACTAACACGTTCAGAAGTAGAACAACTAAATAGACCCATAACAGAAAAAGAGATTGAAACGGTAATCAAAAAACTTCCAACAAAAAAAAGCCCTGGCCCAGACGGCTTCACTGCAGAGTTCTACCAAACCTTCAGAGAAGACTTAACACCACTACTGCTGAAGGTATTTCAAAGCATAGAAAAAGACGGAATACTACCCAACTCATTCTATGAAGCTACCATCTCCCCGATACCAAAACCAGGTAAAGACATTACAAAAAAAGAAAATTGTAGACCTATATCCCTCACGAACATAGATGCAAAAATCCTCAACAAAATTCTAGCGAATAGAATCCAACAACACATCAAAAAAATAATTCATCCTGATCAAGTGGGATTTATACCAGGTATGCAAGGCTGGTTTAATATTAGAAAAACCATTAATGTAATCCATCACATAAATAAAACAAAAGATAAAAACCACATGATCTTATCAATTGATGCAGAAAAGGCATTTGACAAAGTTCAACACCCATTTATGATAAAAACTCTTACCAAAATAGGAATTGAAGGAAAATTCCTCAACATAATAAAGGGCATCTATGCAAAGCCAACAGCCAATATCACTCTAAATGGAGAGAACCTGAAAGCATTTCCCTTGAGAACGGGAACCAGACAAGGATGCCCTTTATCACCGCTCTTATTCAACATCGTACTTGAAGTCCTAGCCAGGTCAATTAGGCTAGACAAAGAAATAAAGGGTATCCGGATTGGCAAGGAGGAAGTAAAGCTATCACTATTTGCAGATGACATGATCTTATACACAGAAAACCCTAAGGAATCCTCCAGAAAACTACTGAAACTAATAGAAGAGTTTGGCAGAGTCTCAGGTTATTAGATAAATATACAAAAATCACTTGGATTCCTCTACATCAACAAAAAGAACATCGAAAAGGAAATAACCAAATCAATACCATTCACAGTAGCCCTCAGGAAGATAAGATACTTAGGAATAAATCTTACCAAGGATGTAAAAGACCTATACAAAGAAAACTACAAAGCTCTACTACAAGAAATTCAAAAGGACATACTTAAGTGGAAAAACATACCCTGCTCATGGATAGGAAGACTTAACATAGTAAAAATGTCTATTCTACCAAAAGCCATCTATACATATAATGCACTTCCGATCCAAATTCCAATGTCATATTTTAAGGGGATAGAGAAACAAATCACCAATTTCATATGGAAGGGAAAGAAGCCCCGGATAAGCAAAGCATTACTGAAAAAGAAGAAGAAAGTGGGAGGCCTCACTCTACCTCATTTCAGAAGCTATTATACAGCCACAGTAGTCAAAACAGCCTGGTATTGGTACAACAACAGGCACATAGACCAATGGAACAGAATTGAGAACCCAGATATAAATCCATCCATGTATGAGCAGCTGATATTTGACAAAGGACCAGTGTCAATTAACTGGGGAAAAGATAGTCTTTTTACCAAATGGTGCTGGCATAACTGGATATCCATTTGCAAAAAAATGAAACAGGACCCATACCTCACACCATGCACAAAAACTAACTCCAAATGGATCAAAGACCTAAACATAAAGACTAAAACGATAAAGATCATGGAAGAAAAAATAGGGACAACCTAGGAGCCCTAATACAAGGCATAAACAGAATACAAAACATTACCAAAAATGATGAAGAGAAACCAGATAACTGGGAGCTCCTAAAAATCAAACACCTATGCTCATCTAAAGACTTCACCAAAAGAGTAAAAAGACCACGTACAGATTGGGAAAGAATTTTCCGCTATGACATCTCCGACCAGCGCCTGATCTCTAAAATCTACATGATTCTGTCAAAACTCAGCCACAAAAAGACAAACAACCCAATCAAGAAGTGGGCAAAGGATATGAACACACATTTCACTAAAGACGATATTCAGGCAGCCAACAGATACATGAGAAAATGCTCCCGATCATTAGCCATTAGAGAAATGCAAATTAAATCTACGATGAGATTCCATCTCACACCAGCTAAAAAGACTGGCATTAATCCAAAAAACACAAAATAATAAATGTTGGAGAGGCTGCGGAGAGATTGGAACTCTCATACACTGCTGGTGGGAATGTCAAATGGTACAACCACTTTGGAAATCTATCTGGCGTTATCTTAAACAGTTAGAAATAGAACTACCATACAACTCAGAAATCCCACTCCTCAGAATATACCCTAGAGATACAAGAGCCTTCACACAAACAGATATATGCACACCCATGTTTATTGCAGCTCTGTTTACAATAGCAAAAAGCTGGAAGCAGCCAAGGTGTCCGTCAACGGATGAATGGGTAAATAAATTGTGGTATATTCACACAATGGAATACTACACATCGATAAAGAACAGTGACGAATCTCTGAAACATTTCATAACATGGAGGAACCTGGAAGGCATTATGCTGAGCGAAATGAGTCAGAGGCAAAAGGACAAATATTGTATAAGACCACTATTACAAGATCTCGAGAAATAGTAAAAACTGAGAAGAACACATACTTTTGTGGTTACGAAGGGGGGAGGGGGGGAGGGAGGGAGAGGGTTTTTTATTGATTAATCAGTAGATAAGAACTGCTTTGGGTGAAGGGAAAGACAACACTCAATACATGGAAGGTCAGCTCAATTGGATTGGACTAAAAGCAAAGAAGTTTCCGTGATAAAATGAATGCTTCAAAGGTCAGCGGAGCAGGGGCGGGGGTGTGGGGAACATGGTTTTCGGGGACTTCTAAGTCAATTGGCAAAATAATTCTATTATGAAATCATTCTGCATCCCACTTTGAAATGTGGCATCTGGGGTCTTAAATGCTAACAAGCGGCCATCTAAGATGCATCAATTGGTCTCAACCCACCTGGAGCAAAGGAAAATGAAGAACACCAAGGTCACACGACAACTAAGAGGCAAAGAGACAGAAAGGGCCACATGAACCAGAGACCTACATTATCCTGAGACCAGAAGAACTAGTTGGTGCCCGGCCACAATCGATGACTGCCCTGACAGGGAGCACAACAGAGAACTCCTGAGGGAGCAGGAGATCAGTGGGATGCAGACCCCAAATTCTCATAAAAAGACCATACTTAATGGTCTGACTGCGACTAGAGGAATCCCGGCAGCAATGCTCCCCAGACCTTCTGTTGGCACAGGACAGGAACCATCCCCGAAGACAACTCATCAGACATGAAAGGGACTGGTCAGCGGGGGGGGGGGGGAGAGATGCTGATGAAGAGTGAGCTAATTAAATCAGGTGGACACTTGAGAGTGTGTTGGCAACTCTTGTCTGGAGGGGGGATGGGAAGATAGAGAGAGAGGGAAGATGGCAAAATTGGCACGAAACGAGAGACTGAAAGGGCTGACTCAATAGGGGGAGAGCAAGTGGGAGAAGGGAGTAAGATGTATGTAAACGTACATGTGACAGACTGGATGTATAAATGTTCACTTGAAGCTCAATAAAAGTTAATTTAAAAAAAAAGTCATTACATGGGTCAGTGAATGTCTGGATGACCATAGACATATACATTGACAGGTAATACTCATATTTCTAGCATATCTCTCTACATAAACAAAACCCGTTGCTGTCGAGGCAATTCTGACTCATAGCGACTATAGATTGAAGTTGTCAAGGATTTCATTTTACTTGGCTCCACAATCAACAGCCACGGAAGCAGCAGTCAAGAAATCAAAAGATGCATTGCATTGGGTAAATCTGCTGCAAAGGACCTCTTTAAAGTGTTGAAGAGCAAAGATGTCACACTGAAGACTTAGGTGCACCTGATCCAAGCCATGGTATTTTCAATCACATCATATGCATGTGAAAGCTGGACAACGAATAAGGAAGACTGAAGAAGAATTAACGCCTTTGAATTGTGGTGTTGGTGAAGAATATTGAATATACCAGGGACTGCCCAAAGAACGAACAAATCTGTCTTGGAAGAAGTGCAGCCAGAATGCTCCTTAGAAGCAAGGATGGCGAGACTACATCTTACATACTTTGGACATATTATCAGGAGGGATCAGTCCCTGGAGAAGGACATCCTCCTTTGCAGAGCACAGGGTCAGCGGAAAAGAGGAAAAGCCTCAACGAGGTGGATTGACACAGTGGCTGCAACAATGAGCTCAAGCATAACAATGACTGTAAGGATAGCTCAGGACTGGGCAGTGTTTAGTTCTGTTGTACATAGGGTCGCTATGAGTCGGAACCAACTCGAAGGCACCTAACAACAACATAGGAGAGTAGAAATACTCCATATGGTTTCCAAACAGCAGCTGGCAGATTTGAACTACTGACCTTTTGGTTAACAGTCGAGCTCTTAACCACCAGGCCACCAGGGCTCTATTTATGTAACATTGGGAAAATTACCTCTCATGCAGCTCAGTTTTGTTATTTATTAATTGAAATATTTCTCCTTATTACCATCTCAGGATTTCTTCTCAGTTGAGAGATACAGTGACTCTATCCCAGACTCAGAAACTTATACTTTGTGTCTACAATATTTTAATTGATCTGCTGGCCAAATAGTCATAAACAAAATAATATAATTATGACTTGTGCCTAGTGAACACTGAGGTTTCTAACCGTCCCACATTTTTTCACTAAGTGCTTACAGATCTTCTGTCTTACAGGCTTATTATGTTGTTGAAGGGTTGATGTACAAGTTATTAGTCTGTAACTTTTGAAAACTATGTCTTGATCTTTAAAAAAAAATTCAGAGTGGGCACAACTATTTCCATAATTTTTTAAAATTTTCCAGTTGTTAATTGCAAATAGTTTTTTTTAATGACAAATATTATTCAGCTCCTAACTTGCACCAAATGCATTAGTTGGGTTGATGAATTGAGCTATACTCACAAAAATCTGACAGTTTAGTTGGAAAGATGAGTGTCAAGGGACTGGCTTGCTAAATTGTAGAAACTAGAATGAGTACTTCTGAGAAAGGTGTTTCAATGGCTGTGGTAGGATTAATTGATTGGGGAGCTCAACTCCAGCTGTTTGCATTTTTGCATCTGTTACTTCAGCAACTTTAGAGAAAACAAATATGCATATTTAATTCTACAGTGGCTTAGGTTTAACAACTGTTAGTGGCGGTGAAAGTACTGATGTGACATTAGATATGTAAGGCTCCTCTCACACTTTTAAACACCTTTGGCTACATTATAATAAGCTTCCTTCAGAAATTTTCCCAGATATTCCTACTGCAATTTTCTCAAGTTACTGCAGCCTTTTGTTTTCCCTTTTCTTTTCAAAGCGGAAATATGGCTCACTCAAACATACTGGGATTTTGAATTTCTGTGCCCACTCTTGCCACATTTTGACTTTGCTAGAGGGCTCCACTGCAAACCTGACAATCCCTTGCCTAAGGTAAACCTATTACTCTTGGTCTTGTATTTTCAATTGAAATTCTTCTACATTCTTCATTCAGAATGTATGACTAAGTAAGAAAGATGTGGGAAGTGGCGTAAAGTGACCCACAAGTTAGAAATTCCAATATTTCCATGCCACCACAATCATGACAGAATAAAGTGAGATGCCTATGAGATTTTGAGAATAGGGTCTGATGAATTAAAGTCTTCATTATTTAACATGTAAGAAAGTATCAGTCATTCATTCAAAGAATATTTTTAGAGTGACTATAATACTCCAGGTGAGCTAGGTGCTGGCTGGATATACAGAGAAAGTAAGCAGACATGGTTTCTGCCTCCTCCCTGTCCCACCCAACCATGCACACATCTTACATTCAAGTTGGAAAAAGTGAACAGAAGCAGGTAATAAAAATACAGTGTGAAAAATGTTATGTAAGGAACGATCACAATGCTAAGAGAACACCAAAGAGGTATAAAAAGTAACCCAGGGTCGTTGAGTATTAAGGTGGAGGGTACGCAGGAACTGGTAGAGGAGGTAAGGAAAAGAGGAACACAGAAAGAAAGCAGTTGGAGTAGTAATGGTGGTCCCTAAGAACTCCTAGTCTGGAAGGAAAAAAAAAAAATTGCCGTGGAGTTGATTCTGATTCATAGCAACCCTATGGGACAACATAGAACCATCCCACAGTATTTCCAAGGACTGGCTGGTGGATTTGAACTGCCAGCCTTTTGGTTAGTGGCTGAATGCTGAACCACTGCACTACCAGGGCTCCCTTTTGAATATATGTGTATCCATATCATATCTGCCTGATAAAATGAACAAAGAAAATGTATTCTGTGGATATAATGACAATAATTTCTATGTACATAATAAAAATCAAACAATTTCTACCAATTATATCTGAAAATTCCCCTTAGTTTGAAATTATTCTGTCAGCATATAGGATAATATTCTTTGTGAAGGAAAGCAAGAACCTAATATTTTAAATTGATAATATACATTTAAGACATGAAATAAAAAGCAAGCATTCTTTATTGCACTAGTATATAATCCATTAAGAAATCTGTTTTGTCTACCTTCTTATTGGCAGTGACCTAAAACTGAGATCCAATTCAAGGATTAAAATTCAATACTTGCTTTGAGTGTAAATTATTTAGGTTATATATGATATCTTTCGTAGGGTCTAAAAGCTGCCATGATATTAATGAAAGTTTTCTGCAATCTAATCTTGTTCATGAAAGATATTCCCATTCACATTAAAGGAAAATGACAGTCAGTAGGAGAAGGCAACAGAGGAGGAAAACAAGGATGAGTATTAACATAATAGTTAAAATATATTTATAATAGTTGTAATTTACATTGTACAAACAAGAGTTGAATCCAAGTCAGTGATGTGAAGACTGTTATCCATTATTATAAAAAGTGATTGCTTCCCCCGTATTCCTTGCTTTTCCATTAATTATTAGAGTCTCAGATAATTTCTGATTTTTTGAAGAAAAAAATAAAGCACTTGGCAAAACACATCAAAAGATTTAAAAATTCTTGTAGATTTTGACCTCATTATATGCTTATGTGAACCTACACAGAGAAAGAAAATCAAGATACGCAGAATCAATGTCTATGGCAGAACTATTTATAAAAGTGGACATTGGAAGTTATCTAAACTCCATTAATGAGAGTTTAAATAACTTATAATATGTGTATCCACAACTTACAATCATTTTATCAAAGAATGCTTAATTACACAATATCGGTCATTATACAAGATTAGTTGGAAATTGAGGGGCAAAATGATTTTATATATATATATATATATGATGACAAATTTCTTGTAGAAAAAAGGTATACACAGTGGGATTAAGATTTCCTTAATATGTGTCAAATATATGCATTTTGGCATATGAATAGGATAAACACTAGAATGAAAGCATACAGATTTTAAACACTTTCAGGATGGAAAGTGTAGCTGTATTACTTTCATAAAGATGTCATGGAAAAGAACGAACCAGTCCACGTCAGTGATTAATCTATATAAAGAAAAGTTGTATTACTAATACTATTAAGGTCCATTTTCCACAGAAAAGATAAAAGTGGTATTGGGCAACAAGCCAGTGACACACAACTATAAACACAGATTACTTTAAGTGCTCCTGTGAGTTGTTGGAATCATACAGAAAACCTGGTTTCACGATGTGATTCATAGGAATAGCATAGTGATCCTCATATTGAAACTGATGTCATCAGGCTAAAGTTACGCTTTTGAAGAAAACTCTGAGTTATATTATACAGTTGGGGTTTGGAATATATTTTCTTTTTTTTTTTCTCTTCTCTATAAAAACATTAAAGGGGTTTTGAAAACAAGTTTTATGCCAATGAATGTTAAGCTCAGAAAGTACAGTTTTTATGTAGAAAGAGATCAGTCATGATTTTATAGTGAAAAAAGAACAAGCAACGAATTTAAGACAGAAGCAACGAAAGAAAAAAAAGGATGATTCTATGGTTTTGGCAAGACATCCGGGAAGCTTTTTGTTCTGCATTTTTTTTTTCTTTATTTGGTGACAGGGTGCATTCACTGAGGAATAAGAAATCATTCTAATAGGGAAATTAATTTAATAAAAAGTAAGGCAAGGAGCACAAGTCAGAACAATTCAGAAACAATTCTAAGCCAGGTACTTTATATAGTTTCAAGTGAGATTCTCAAGAGGGTGACCAGATCTCAGCTTGAGAAAAGTCTGGTGTACCTCTCCTGTTGGGGTGATATTGCTCCCCACAGGACACAATGAGGTGATGACGAGAGTTCCTCACATTCACAGTTATGCATAGCACATTGTACAGGTACATCAATTTCATAATATGATTTTAGGGCAAGAAGTATCACAAGTAAGAAGCCCAGAAATATGTAACTACAAATGTATATTCATGGATTGTAAACGGGGCTCTTACAACTCTTTCACAGAAATTCCAAACCCAAAGTTTTTTTTAATGTTAGAGATTCTTAAGCTCTGGACTTCGAAGGGTATTTCAAGGAAATATTTGGGAAACCATGAGAAAGTTTAAGGTGTTACATAAAGGATTATATAACTGAGAGAAATATAGATATACAATCATCCTCATAATAACTAAGTTTTCTTTAGTGTTCAGTGTCAGGAAGTAAAATACTAATGACACCCAACTGAAAGAACTCTCCAGAAAACCTATTGGAATAAACACATGTGATTTAGTAGAATATAACCAACCAATTGCCCCCAAGTTGATTCCAACTCATAATGACCCCACGGGCATCAGAGTAGAACTATGGTCTATAGGGTTTTCGTTGGTCGATTTTTCCAAAAATAGATGGCCATGCCTTTCTTTTGGTGCACCTCTAGGTGGACTGGAACTTTCAACCTTTTGGTTAGCAGCCTAGCACAGTAATCATTTGCATTGTGCTGGGACTCCAGTGGAAATATAACCATATAAATTAAAGCTGAGTTAAGACCCTGCTGTGATGCCTCCTTCCAAGAATGTATATTAGTGATTAATGACTGCAAAAGAAGAGTCAGCGTCCCTACCACTACTGTGTAATAGCTCAATTTCATTTCTTGCTTCCACTGCGCATACACATACACACATTTAAACAAATACACATAATAAAGCCAATTGATCTGGTATCACACATCTCATTCCAAAGAAACTGACTGATTAGATAGTTAAAACGCAGCCACCAAGAGGCGGGGTCAAGATGGCAGAGTATTCAGACACTTCCGGTGAGCCCTCTTACAACAAAGACCTGAAAAAACAAGTGATTATATATATGACAAGTTAGGGCCCCTGAATATCAAAGGCAAAGTTAGGAATCTGACTGAGCAGCAGTGGGAGGGAGAGATGGTTCAGAAGCAATGAGGAGTTACCAGACCTGACTCAGCAGGAACCAGAGCCCCTCAGGCACAATCCCCTGGTATGACTGGGCTAGGGCTGGCAGCATTCAGGATGCAGATTCCTCAGGGAGAGACAGTGAGCCAGGCAGTCTACTCATGCCTCCAGAACCAGAGAAGAACAGTGTTCTAGATATAAAGCTAAGTTCTTGCATTTAATTTACCACACTCCAGCCTCCAAGCTGGCTTTCGGGAATATCGATTTCCCTGGGCCTAAGATAGGTCCTGCTGAGCACCCTGAGACATTCTCCTGGCCTTAGAGAAGGAATAAATTAACAATTGGAGGAAAAGATAATTTGTGCCAGCCCCCTCAAACTAGGAAATCAGGGCAGAAGTGACTCCTGTGCAGGCACAAGTGATTCATGGACTTGAAATGCCTTTCACCCCTGAATGGACCTGTATGCTACCATTTCAGGAGCTTAGGCCCTTGTTGGCAGACTGCAATGCTGTATGTGCCTGAGATCTGACTTCAACTGTTTCAGAGGCAGGTTTCTGATGTTTGACATCACTCTGCATATTAAACAGGGTCCTCACCTACCCACACCAGGGGCCTAAAGACTGGTGGATCCACTCACATGACCTAGCCTCCCATAACAAGGGTCCAAGGATAAGTGGTGCCTCCCAGTCCTTACAACCAAAAGCACTGGGTACCCATGGTCTGGCTGTAAACCCCACCACCTGTGTTCTGTAAGGAACAGGGATGCAATTTCTTCACAGACGCCCAGGGGGATGGTTGTCAGCTCCCTGCCTTGCTCAGAGCATGACCCCTTCACCCCTGCCCCTCTAAGACTGTAGGACAGAACCTGCACCACACACTTGGTGACTTACTACCTGGAAACCTGAGCTGAATCCAAACAAGAAAAGTGAATGGATTTCTAGGCTCTAGCCATCTGGTGACAGGACATTAGAGCTTCAAAGTTACAAATAGTCAAGCTAGCTCTCTCGAGCTGCCTATTTGGGCATATCAAAACAAACAAAAAAAAGCAAATAGCTAGGATACAGTAAGCAAACATAAAATAAATAAATGCAATAACTTATAGATGGCTCAGAGACAACAGTCAATATCAAATCACATAAAGAAGTAGACCATGATCACTTCACCAAGCTCCCAAAACAAAGTATCAAGGAATCTTCTGCATGAAGATGTATTCCTGGAATTACCAGAGAAAGAATACAAAAAAATTAACTTACAAAACTCTTCAAGAGATCAGGAATGACATCAGGTAAAACGCAGAATAAGCCAGGGAACACACAGATAAAGCAGTTGAGGAATTAAGGTTATTCAAGAGCATAATGAAAAACTTAAGAATCCATAGAGAGAGAGCAATCAGAAACTCAGAGGATTAACAATAAAATTTCAGATTTGGACAACTCAATAGAAAATCAGAGGAACAGAATTGAAGAAATGGAAAGCAGAATCAGTGAGATTGACGATAAAACACTTAGGACCAATATATATGAAGAAAAGTCAGATAAAAGAATTAAAAAAAAAAATGAAGAAACCCTAAGAATTATGTGGGACCCTATCAAGAGAAATAACCTACGAATGATTGGAGTACCAGAACAGAAAGGGAGAACAGAAAATACAGGGGGAAATGTTTTTGAAGATTTGTTGGCAGAAAACTTTCCTGATAGTTCATAAGCCGAAAAGATATCTATGAAATGATCACTGAACCCCATATAAGGTAGATCTCAAAAGAAAGTCACCAGAACATATTATACTCAACTTGCCAAAACAAAAAATAAAGAGAGAATCTTAAGAGCAGCTAGGAATAGACAAAATGTCACTTACAAAGGAAAGTCAATAAAAATAAGCTCAGGCTATTTGGCAGAAATCATGCAGGTAAGAAGGTAATGAGATGATGTACATAAAGCATTGAAGGAAAAAGAGTCACAAGCCAAGAAACATATATCCAAGAAAACTGTCTTTCAAATAAAAAAAATGAAGGTGAAATTAGGATATTTCCAGATAAACAGAAGTTTAGGGAATTTGCAAAAAACTAAACCAAAACTACAAGAAATACTGAAGAGAGTTCGCTGGTTAGAAAATCAATAACATCACATATCAACCCAAGACTAGAACACAAAACAAAGCAACCAGGTATTAACCCAGATAGAAAAATCACAAAAATAAATCAAGGTTTTTTTAAAAAAACACTCAAAACAGGGAAACACCATAATGTAAGAGATTACAACCTTAAATCAATAGAAAGGGACTAAAACGTGTAGTCACAGATCTTTCATATAGACAGGAAGTGAAGGTGAAAAGAAGAAATAAACGTTTGGTTTAAGCTTAGAAAAATAGGGGTAAATATTAAGGTAATCACAAAGGAAATTAACAATCTTACACATCAAAATAAAATATAAGAAATACATAAAAACTCAGCAAAAACAAAATCAGCAACAATAAAAAACAGAAAAAGACAATGAATAAAGATAAACTACTCGACACAAAAACTTAAGTGGAAAAAAGAAAATGTCAACAACACACAAAAAAGACATCAAAATGACAGCACTGAACTCATACCTATCCATAATTATGCTGAAAGTAAATGAACTAAATGCACCAATAAAGAGAGTGGCAGAATGGACAAAAAAAAAATAATAATAATTTGTCTATATGCTGCCTACAAGAGTCACACCTTAGACACAAAGGCACATACAAAAGCTCAAAGGCTGAAAAAAATATATCAAGCAAAAAACAATCAAAACAGAGCAGGAGAGGTGGGGCCAAGATGGTGGAATAGCCAGACACTTCCAGCCATTCCCCCTTACAACAAAGACCCCAAAAAGCAAGTGAAACAATTATATTTATGAAATCTAGGAGCCCCGAACATCAAAGGCAAATTTAGAAAACAGACTGAGTGGCAAGGAGAAGAAGAGATGGTTCAGAAGTGGAAAGGAGTTGCCGGACCTGAATCACTGGAATCCCTCAGAGACCATTCCTGGGAGCAGCTGCAGTGGGCTGGTCATAGAATTTGGCCACAGTTTCTGCAGGGAGAAACAGCCAGCTGCACAGCCTAGTCAAATCTCCGGACCCAGAGAAGAATGGCGCTCTCGGCGAAAGCTAAGTACTTGTGTATATTTTACCATGCCCCCACCCCCAAGCCAGCTTCACTGGCTATTGATTTCCCTGGGCCTGCGATAGGCCCTGATGAGCATCTGGAGCCATCCTCTTGGCCTTGGAGAAGGAATAAATTGCAATTGGGGGAAAAGATAATTTGCCAGCTCCACTAACCTGGGGAGCTCAGGACAGAAGCAGCTCCTGTCCAGGCATAAAAGGTCCATGGACTTTGATTACCTTTCCCCACTGTGTGGACCTGTGTGGGGCTATTTCAGGAGAATAAGCCCTTGTTGGGAGACTACAACTGTTTCAGCTCTGCAGTGGAGAAGTGGGCGTTTGACGTTTGACACTGCTTTGCCTATTAAACAGGGTCTTCACCTACATCAGGGGCCTAAGGACTGGTGGCTCCACTCAGGTCACCCAGCCACCTGTGACAGGGGTCCAAGGATGATTGGTACCTCCCAGTCCTTACAACCAAAAACATTGGGTGCCCATGGTCCATCTGCAGAACCCACCCACCTGTGTGCTTTAGGGGAGAGGGACGCACTTTCCTCAGAGACACTTGGGGACTATTCTCAGCCCCCTGCCTCATGCAAAGCATGACCTCCTATTGCAACCAAATACTGGTACCTACACAAATCACCTGTGCCCCTCTAAGACTGTAGAACAGAGCCTGTACCACACACTTCATGATCAGCTACCTGGACACCTGAGCTGAATTCACACCAGAAAAGTGAATGGACTCCTAGACTGATATACATGATAACAGCTCTAGCCACCTGGGGACAGGAGGTCAGAGTTCCAAAGATGAAAATAATCAAGCTAGCTCACTCGAGCAGCCCATTTGGGTATATCAAAACAAAACAAAGCAAGAAGCTATGTAACAGTAAACAAACATAAAATAAACTAATACAATAACTTATAGATGGCTCGAAAACAACAGTCAATATCAAGTCATATAAAGAAACAGACCATGATTGCCTCAACAAGCTCTCAAAAAAAAAAATCAATGAGTTTTCTTGATGAAGGTGCCTTCCTGGAATTATGAAATGCAGAATTCAAAAGATTAATATAGAGAACTCTTCAAGACATCAGGCATGAAATTAGGAAGGAGATCAGGCAATACACAGAACAAGCCAAGGGACAAGCAAATAAAGTAGTTGAAGAAATTAAAAAGGTTATTCAAGAACAAAACGAAAAATTCAATAAGCTGCAAGAACCCCAGAAAGAGACAACAATCAGAAATTCAGAAGATTAACAACAAAATTACAGAATTAGACAATGCAATAGAAAATCAGAGGAAGAGAATTGGGCAACTGAAAGGCATAATTGTTGAACCTGAAGATAAAGCACTTGGCACCAATATATTTGAAGAAAATCAGATAAAAGAATTTTTTTAAAATGAAGAAACCTTAAGGATCACATGGGACTCTATCAAGAGAAATAACCTATGAGTGATTGCAGTACCAGAACAGGGAGGGATAACAGGAAATACAGAGAAAATTGTTGAAGAGTTGTTGGCAGAAAACTTCCCTGACATTGTGAAAGATGAGAAGATGTCTATCCAAGATGGTCATCGAACTTCACATGAGGTAGATTTTAAAAGAAAGTCACCAAGACATATTATAATCAAATTTTCCAAAACCAAAGATAAAGAGAGAATTTAAAGAGCAGATAGGGATAAATGAAAAGTCACCTACAAAGGAGAGTCAATAAGAATAAGCTTGGACTACCTGGCAGAAGCCATCCAGGCAAAGAGGCAATGGAAAGACTTATATAAAGTATTGAAGGAAAAAAAATGCCAGCCAAGAATCATATATCCAGCAAAACTGTCTTTCAAATATGAAGGTGAAATTAGGACATTTGCAGATAAACAGAAGTTTAGGGAATTTGTAAAAACCAAACCAAAACTACAAGAAATACTAAAGGGAGTTCTTTTATTAGAATATCAATAATATCAGGAATCAACCCAAGACTAGAATACTGGACAGAGCAATCAGATGTCAACTCGGACAGGGAAATCACAAAAATAAATTAAGATTCAAAAAAAAAAAAATTCAAAACAGGGAAACAGTGATGTTATTATGTAAAAGAAGACAACATTAAAACAATATTGACTGGTCAGGGGAAGCCAAGATGGCCGAATAGACAGACTCTTCCGTCGAGCCTTCTTTACAACAAAGACCTGAAAAAACAAGTGAAAGGAGTATATTTGTGACAAGCTGGGAGCCCTGAGCATCAAAGGCAAGCTTAGACAATGAACTGAGGGGAAGGGAGAAGAAGAGGCCATTCAGAAGTGGACCCTTAGGATTTTGGAGCAAATCCCTGCCATCCTCTGTAGATAACTGTCCTCCTTTTGAGAAACAGATTTTGGTTTGTTACTGTGCCTTAGTAGGGGCTGAATACCTAACCATGCGCCACGAAGTCACGGCATAGCCAGAGCTGCATATCATGAACTGGGTATTGTATGACTCATGATGCCACAAATTTGGACAAGCACAGCAGCACTCCATCATTAAACGGAAGTAGTACACTACACATGAGATGGGGCTCAAGCAGGACCTGAAGGAACAAGTGAGTTGCCAGAGGAAGTGACTTAAATGCCTATGTACTCCATTCCTGTTACATTACCTTCCCCCTCCCTGTCTGCAAGTATGGCCTGATGGGGAGTTCTTTATTAACAGCTGACTAAGGAAGAGAAAAATGGTGCCAGGTCTACGGAAGGTTGTGCATGATATGCAGGCTCTGCTCAAATGTGGAGAGTGGCAGCACTGAAGCCCCTTTCTGGGACCTCCCTGAAGAACAGGGTTGAAGGGAAATCCTTCCAGTGGAGAGAACTTCAACTACTGCACCAAGAGGCAGAAAGGGCCACATGAACCAGAGACTACATCATCCTGAGACCAAAAGAACTAGATGGTTCCGGGCTACAACTGATGACTGCCCTGACAGGGAACACAACAGAGAACCCTTGAGGGAGCAGGAGAACAGTGGGATGCAGACCCCAAATTCTCATAAGACAAGACTTAACGGTCTGACTGAGACTGGAAGGACCTCAGTGGTCATGGCCCCCAGGCCTTCTGTTGGCCCAGGACAGGAGCCATTCCTGAACCAACTCTTCAGAAATGGATTGGACTGGACAATGGGTTGGAGAGGGATGCTGGTGAGGAGTGAGCTTCTTGGATCAAGTGGACACTTCAGACTATATTGGCATCTCCTGCCTGGAGAGGAGATGAGAGGGTGGAGGGGGTTAGAAGCTGGCAAAATGGACATAAAAAGAGAGAGTGGAGGGAGAGAGCGGGCTGTCTCATTAGGGGGAGAGTAATTGGGAGTGTGTGGTTTTTTTTGTGGGGGGGTTTAGCAAGATGTATATGGGTTTTGGTGTGAGAGACTGACTTGATTTGTAAACATTCACTTAAAGCACAATAAAAATTATTAAAAAAAATTGACTAAGAAATGTAGTCATAGATCTTTCATACGGAGCTGAAGACAAGGTGATACAAAGAAATAAAATCAGGATTAAATTTAGAAAAATGGGGTAAATATTAATGTAACTGCAAAGGAGACAAACTATCCTACAAATCAAAATAAAATACGAGGAAAAACTAGAGACACAGCAGAAATAAAATCAACAACAACGAATGTGAGAAAAAGACAATATATAGAGATAAACTCCTCAGCACATAAAATTAAGTGGGAAAATGAAACTGTCAACAATGCACAAAAAAAGACATAAAAATGACAGCACTGAATTCATACCTATCCATAATTACACTGAATGTAAATGGATTAAATGCACCAATAAAGAGACAGAGAATGGCAGAATGGATTAAAAAACATGATCTGCCTATAAGCTGCCTACAAGAGATACACCTTGACCTTAGAGACACAAACAAACTAAAACTCAAAGGATGGAAATAAATATATCAAGCAAAAAAGAGCAGGAGTGGCAATACTGATTTCTGACAAAACAGACTTTAAAGTTAAATCTACCACAAAGGATAAGGAAGGACACCACATAATGATTAAAGGGACAAAATACCAAGAGGATATAACCATATTAAATATTTATCCACCCAATGACAGGGCTACAAGATACATAAAACAAACTCTAACAGCATTGAAAAGTGAGATAGATAGCTCCACAAAAATAGCACGAGACTTCAACTCACCATGGTGAAGGACAGAACATTCAGAAAGAAACTCAATAAAGAAACAGAAGGTCTAAATGCCACAATCAAACTACTTGACCTTACAGACATATACAGAATGCTCCACCCAACAGCAGCCAAGTATACTTTCTTTTGTAGTGCACATGGAACATTCCCTAGAATAGATCACATATTAGGCCATAAAGCAAGAGTTAGCAGAACCCAAAACATCAAAATATTACAAAGCATCTTCTCTGACCATAAGGCCATAAAAGTGAAAATCAATAACAGAAAAAGCAGGGAAAAGAAATCAAACACTTGGAAACTGAACAATACCCTGCTAAAAAAAGACTGGGTAAGAGAAGACATTAAGGATGGAATAAAGAAATTCATAGAATCCAATGAGAATGTAAACACTTCCTATCAGAACCTTTGGGACACAGCGAAAGCAGTGCTCAGAGGACAATTTATATCAATAAATGCACACATACGAAAAGAAGAAAAGGCCAAAATCAAAGAATTACCCCTACAACATGAAAAAATAGAGAGCAACAATAGAAATCCTCAGGCACCAGAAGAAAGCAAATAATAAAAGTTAGAGTAGAATCAAATGAAATAGAAAACAGAAAAAAAAAAAAAATTGAAAGAATTAACAAGACCAAAAGCTGGTTCTTTGGAAAAAATCAACAAAATCGATAAACCGTTGGCCAAACTGACAAAAGAAAAAAACCAGGAGAGGGAGCAAATAACCCGAATAAGAAATGAGAGGGGCGATATTACAACAGACACAACTAAAATTAAAAGAATTATATCAGATTGCTATGAAAAATTGTACTCTAACAAATTTTAAAAACCTAGAAGAAATGGATGAATTCCTAGAAACACACTACCTACCTAAACTAACACAAACAGAGGTAGAACAACCAAATAGACCCATAACAAAAAGAAATATTGAAAAGGTAATCAAAACCTCCAACAACAAAAAAAAAAAGCCCTGACCCAGGCAGCTTCACAGTAGACTTCTACCAAACTTTCAGAGAAGACTTAACACCACTACTACTAAAGGTATTTTGGAGCATAGAAAAGGACAGAATACTCCCAAACTCATTCTATGAAGTCAACTTACCCCTGATACAAAACCAGGTAAAGACACCACAAAAAGAGAAAATTACAGACCTATATCCCTCATGAACTTAGATGCAAAAATCCTCAACAAAATTCTAGCCAACAGAAATAAACAACATATCAAAAAAATAATTCAACATGACCAAGTGGGATTCATACCAGGTATGCAGAGATGGTTCAACATTAGGAAAACAATCAATGTAATCCATCATATAAATAAAACAAAAGACAAAAATCAAATGATATTATAAATTAACACAGAAAAGGCACTCGATAAAGTTCAACACACATTCATGATAAAAACTCTCAGCAAAATAGGAATGAAAGCAAAACTCCTCAGCATAATTAAGGGCAGTTATACAAAGCCAATAGCCAACATCATCCTAAATGGAGAGAGTCTGAAAGCATTCTCCTTGAGATCGGGAACCAAATAAGGATGCGCTTTATCACGACTCTTATTCAATATTGTGCTGGAGGTCCTGCCAGAGCAATTAGGCTAGATAAAGAAATAAAGGTCATCCATATTGGCAAGAAAGAAGTAAAACTATCTTTATTTGCAGATGACATGATCTTATCCACAAAGAATCCTAAAGAATCCTCAAGAAAACTACTGAAACTAATAAAGGAGTTCAGCAGAGTATCAGGATACAAGATAAACATACAAAAATCAGTTCACTTCCTCTACACCAACAAAAAGAACATCAAAGGGGAAATCACCAAATCAATACCATTTACAGTAGCCCCCAAGAAGATAAAATGCGTAGGAATAAATCTTACCAGAGATGTAAAAAATTTATACAAAGAAAACTACAGAACACTTCTACAAGAGACCTACATAAGTGGAAAAATATATCTCACTCATGGATAGGAAGATTTAACATTGTAAAAATGTCTATTCTACCAAAAGCCATCTATAGGTACAGTACAATTCCAATCCAAATTCCAGTGACATTTTTTTAATGAGATGGAGAAACAAATCACCAACTTCGTATGGAAGGGAAAGAGGCCCTGGATAAGTAAAGCATTACAGAAAAAGAAGAAGAAAGTGGAAGGCCTCACTGTACCTGATTTTAGAACTTATTGTACCGCCACAGTAGTCAAAACAGCCTGGTACTGGTAAAATAACAGATACATAGACCAAAGTAACAGAATTGAGAATCCAGACATAAATCCATCCACATACAAGCAGATGATACCCGACAAAGACCCAAAGTCAGTTAAAAGAGGAAGACAGTCTTTTTAACAAATGGTGCTGGCATAACTGGATATCCATCTGCAAAAATATTAAATAAGACCCATACCTCACACCACGCACAAAAACTAACTCAGAATGTATCAAAGATGTAATCATAAAATCTAAAACGATAAAGATCATGGAAGAAAAAATAGGGACAAGGCTAGGAGCCCTAATACATACCATAAACAGTGTCTGTCAGTTTGTCATACTGTGGGGGCTTGTGTGTTGTTGTGATGCTGGAAGCTACGCCACCGGGATTCAGATACCAGCAGGGTCACCCATGGAGGACAGGTTTCAGCTGAGCTTCCAGACTAAGACAAACTAGGAAGAAGGACCCAGCAGTCTACTTCTGAAAAGCCTTAGCCAGTGAAAACCTTATGAATAGCAGCGGAACATTGTCTTCTATAGTGCTAGAAGATCAGCCCCCCAGGTTGGAAGGCACTCAAAAGATGACTGGGAAAGAGCTGCCTCCTCAAAGTAGAGTCGACCTTAATGACATGGATGGAGTAAAGCTTTTGGGACCTTCATTTGCTGATGTGACACGACTCAAAATGAGAAGAAATAGCTGCAAACATCCATTAATAATTGGAACCTGGGATGTATGAAGTATGAATCTAGGAAAATTGGGAATCGTCTAAAATGAAATGGAATGCATAAACATCAATATCCTAGGCATTAAAAAAAAAAAAAAACGAGCTGAAATGGACTGGTATTGGCCATTTTGAATCAGACAATCACATACTCTACTATGCTGGGAATGACAACTTGAAGAGCAATGGTGTTGCATTCATCATCAAAAAGAACATTTCAAGATCTATCCTGAAGTACAATGCTGTCTGTGATAGGATATTATCCATATGCCTACAAGGAAGACCAATTAATATGACTATTATTCAAATATACACACCAACCACTGGGGCCAAAGATGAAGAAATAGAAGTTTTTATCAGCTGCTGCAGCCTGAAATTGACAGAACATGCAACCAAGATGCATTGATAATTACTGGCGATTGGAATGCATAAGTTGGAAAACAAAGAAGAAGGAGCAATAGTTGGAAAATATGGCCTTGGTGATAGAAACAATGCCGGAGATCAAATGATAGAATTTTGCAAGACCAACAACTTCTTCCTTGCAAATACCTTCTTTCACCAACATAAACGGTGACTATACACATGGACCTTACCAGATTGAGCACACAGAAATCAAATTGACTACATCTGTGGAAAGAGACAATGGAAAAGCTCAATATCATCAGTCAGAACAAGGCCAGGGGCTGACTGCGGAACAGACCATCAACTGCTCATATGCAAGTTCAAGCTGAAACTGAAGAAAATCAGAGCAAGTCCACAAGAGCCAAAATATGACCTTGAGTATATCCCACCTGAATTTGGAGACCATCTGAAGAATAGATTTGATGCACTGAACACCAGTCACCGATGACCAGATGAGTTGTGGAATGACATCAAGGACATCATCCATGAAGAAAGCAAGAGGTCATTGAAAAGACAGGAAGCAAAGAAAAGACCAAGATGGATGTTGGAGGAGACTCTGAAACTTGCTCTCGAACGTTGAGGAGCAAAAGCAAAAGGAAGAATTGATGAAGTAAAAGAACTGAACAGAAGATTTCAAAGGCCATCTCGAGAGGACAAAGTAAAGTCTTATAATGACATGTGCAAAGAGCTAGAGATGGAAAACCAAAAGGGAAGAACACGCTCAGCGTTTCTCAAGCTGAAAGAACTAAAGAAAAAATTCAAGTCTGGAGTGGCAATAGTGAAGGATTCTATGGGGAAAATATTAAATGACACAGGAAGCATCCAAAGAAAATGGAAGGAATAAACGGAGTCATTATACCAAAAAGAATTAGTCGATGCTCAACCATTTCAAGAGGTAGCATATTATCAGGAACCGATGATACTGAGGGAAGACATCCAAGCCGCTGTGAAGGCATTGGTGATAAACAAGGCTTCAGGAATTGATGGAATACCAATTGAGATGTTTCAACAAACAGATGCAGCACTGGAGGTGCTCACTTGCCTATGCCCAGAAATATGGAAGACAGCTTCCTGGCCAACTGACTGGAAGAGATCCATATTTATGCCTATTCCAAAGAAAGACGATCCAACCAAATGTGGAAATTATAGAACAATATTATTAATATCACACGCAAGCAAAATTTTGCTGAAGATCATTCAAAAACGGCTGCAGCAGTATATCAACAGGGAACTGCCAGGAATTCAGCTTAGTTTCAGAAGAGGACGTGGAACGAGGGATATCATTGCTGATGTCAGATGGATCCTGGATGAAAGCAGAGAATACCAGAAGGATGTTTATCTGTGTTTTATTGACTATGCAAAGGCATTAGACTGTGTGGGATCATAACAAATTATGGATAATGTTGCCAAGAATGGGAATTCCAGAACACTTAATTGTGCTCCTTTACATCGATCAAGAGGCAGTTGTTCGGACAGAACAAGGGGATACTGATTGGTTTAAAGTCAGGAAAGGTGTGCACCAGGGCTGTATTCTTCCACCATACCTACTCAATCTGTATGCTGAGCAAATAATCTGAGAACCTGGACTATATAAAGAAGAACAGGGCATCAGGATTGGTGGAAGACTCGTTGACAACCTGAGTTATGCAGATGACACAACCCTGCTTGCTGAAAGTGAAGAGGAATTGAAGCACTTACTAGTGAAGATCAAAGGCCACAGCCTTCAGTATGGATTGCACCTGAACATAAAATATAATTTTTTTTTTTATATTTTATGATGAAAATCCTCACAACTGGACCAATGAACAACATCATGATAAACGGAGAAAAGATTGAAGTTGTCAAGGATTTCATTTTACTTGGATCTACAATCAACAGCCATGGAAGCAGCAGTGAAGAAATCAAAAGACGCATTGCATTGGGTAAATCTGCTGCAAAGGACCTCTTTAAAGTGTTGAAGAGCAAAGATGTCACCTTGAAGACTAAGGTGCACCTGATCCAAGCCATGGTATTTCAGTTCCACCATATGCATGTGAAAGCTGGACAATGAATAAGGAAGATCGAAGAAGAATTGATGCCTTTGAATTGTGGTGTTGGCGAAGAATATTGAATATACCATGGACTGCCAAAAGAACAAATAAATCTGTTTTACAAGAAGTGCAACCAGAATGCTCCTTAGAAGCAAGGATGGAGAGACTATGTCTTACATACTTTGGACGTGTTGTCAGGAGGGATCAGTCTCTGGAGAAGGACATCATGCTTGGCCAAGTACAGGGTCAGGGGAAAAGAGGAAGACCCTCAGTGGGGTGGATTGACACAGTGGCTGCAGCAATGAGCTCAAGCATAACAACCATTGTAAGGATGGCACAGGACTGGGCAGTGTTTCATTCTGTCGTGCGTAGGGTCGCTATGAGCTGGAGCGAACTCTACGGCACCTAACAACAACAAGAAAATATTACTAACAATGCAGAAGAGAAAGTAGAAAACAGAGAGCTCCTAAAAATCAAACACCTATGCTCATCCAAAGACTTCACCAAGATAGTAAAAAGATTACCTACAGACTGGGGAAAAAAATTTGCTTCGTCAATTTCAATCAGTGTCTGATCTCTAAAATCTACATGATACCGCAAAAAATCAACAACAAAAAGACAACCCAAGAAAATATGGTCAAAAGATATGAACAGGCACTTCACTAAATACATTCAGGCTGCTAACAGATACATGAGGAAATGCTCTCGATCATTAGCCATTAGAGAAATACAAATCAAAGCTACAATGAGATGCCATCTCACTCCAGTGAGGCTGGCGTTAATCCAAAAGACACAAAACGATAAACGTTGGAGAGGTTGTGGAGAGACTGGAACGCTTATACCCTGCTGGTGGGAACATAAAATGGTACGACCACTTTGGAAATCAATTTGGTGCTTATTGAAAAGCTAGAAATACAGCTACCATACAATCCAGCAATTCTACTCCCTGGAATAAATCCTAGAGAAGTAAGAGCCTACACACAAACAGATATACACACACCCATGTTCATTGCAACATTGCTTACATAGCAAAAAGATGGAAGCAACCAAGGTGCCCATCAAGGCACTAATGGATAAATAAATTATGGTATATTTAAACAATGAAATACTACCCAATGATAAAGAACAATGATGAATCTGTGAAACTTCTCATAACATGGAGGAATCTGGAAGGCATTATGCTGATTTTAATTAGTCAGTTGCAAAAGGACGAATATTGTATGAGACCACTGTTATAAGAACTCAAGAATTAGTTTAAGCACAGAAGAAAATATTCTTTGATGGTTACAAGGGCGGGGAGGGAGCAAGAGGGGTAGTCACTAAGTAGATAGTAGACAAGAACTATTTTAGGTGAAGGGAAAGACAACACACAATATAGGAGAGGTCAGCACAACTGGACTAAACCAAAAGCAAAGAAGTTTCCTGACTACACCTGAAAGCTTCGAAGGCCAGTGTAGCAGGGACATCAGTCTGGGACCATGGTTTCAGGGGACATCTAGTTCAATTGGCATAACAAAATGTATTAAGAAAACATTCTTCATCCCACTTTGGTGAGTGGCATCTGGGGTCTTAAATGCTAGAAAGCAGCCATCTAAAATGCATCAATAGGTCTCATCCCACCTGATGCAAAGGAGAATGAAGAACACCAAAGACCCAAGGTAATTATGAGCCCTTGAGACAGAAAGGGCCGCATAAACCAGAGACTACATCAGCCTGAGACCAGAAGACTAGATGGTGCCCAAATACAACCAATGACTGCCCTCACAGGGAATACAACAGAGAATCCCTGATGGAGCAGGAGAGCAGTTGGATGCAGACCTCAAGTTCTTGTAAAAAGACCAGACTCTACGGTTTGCCTGAGACTAGAAGGACCCCAGAGGTCGTGGTCCCCAGACCTTCCGTTGGCCCAAGACTGGAACCATTCCCAAAGCCAACTCTTCAGAAAGGGATTGGACTGGACTTTAAGACAAAAGATTATACTAGTGAGGAGTGAGCTTCTTGGCTCAAGTAGACGGATGAGACTATGTAGGCAGCTCCTGTCTGGAGGTGAGATGAAAGGCAGAGGGGACAGGAGCTGGCTGGATGGACCCAGGGAATACAAGGTGGAGAGGAGTAGTGTACTGTCTTATAAGGAAGAGAGGAACTAGGGGTACATAGCAAGGTGTATATCAGTTTATGTATGAGAGACTGACTTGATTTGTAAACTTTCACTTAAAGCACAATTAAAAAATAATTAAAAAAAAAAAAGCAGCCACTATTCTAATAATTTCTCTCTGTCAATGCTTCAAGATCCCCGGGTATCACAAACTAGTAATCAAAAGGTCTGCATTTCCAACCTAACCAAAACGGCACCACAGAAGAAAGGTCTGGAGATCTACTTCCATAAACATTATAGCAAAAAAAAAAAAAAAAAAAACCTATGAACCTCAGTTCTACTCTGTAACACATAGGGTTATCATGAGTCGACACTACGGCAATGGGTTTGGCTTGGGACGTCATTACTTGACTTTCTCTCGTCTGTGGCCAAATAGTTAAATGTTGTCAAACATTTTGTTGCTGTTTCATGATGAATCAAATGCTTTTCACAAGAAAAAGAAGGGTTTGTCCAAATCTCTGGAAAGCATGGTGTTGTGGTGTTTACTCTTGGGTCAATCATCAGGAACATCGCAGAAGAAAGGGCCCATATGATTGCATCAGCCCTTGCCCAGATTCCACAAAAGGTTAGATAAAGTGTCTCAATGGTGAGCAAGTACTTCGCTAGTCTGTTCAACTCTGTTAAGGATCTGATTATGGAAATTTTCTGCAGGAAGGTAAATTATTATGATAGGTCCAGTTTATCTCAAATTTAAGTTTGAAAAGAAAGTATAGGTGTTAGAGGTTAAAATAATGAAAAAAAAATTTTTTTTCAAAATTATGAAAGATCTTTTTAATTGATAATTTCTTTAGCATTAACACTGTGATGATAAATACATATATTTTAGAGGTGCAGTGTGAAGTTTTGGCATTTTAACAATGCTGTAGTCAGGTATACAGGAGTCACCCAATTCTGTCCCATCATTTGCTCTTCTTTCTTTCAGAATTCCTGAGGGCACTATACTCATACAGATGTTATCAGAAAGGAGTAAAATTTCAATTAGGTGATTAAGAGAAGGCTAGATCGAATAGGAAAGTACAAAATATTTCACAAAACCATGAATCTATGTCATTCAAAGAATAATAAAAATAAAAACTGAGATATGGGCTAAAATGAAATTTAGGTGATAAGAGCCAGTATAATAAATAGGAAAAAGAAAATAAATATGTAGATCATTAGGAATTCACCTCTGTTTTTTACACCAGAATTATAACTGCCTAAAATTCCCCAGGAAACCCTGGTGGTGTAGTGGCTAGGTGCTACGGCTGCTAACCAAAGAGTTGGCAGCTCGAATCCTACAGGTGCTGCTTGGAGATTCTATGAGGCAGTTCCACTCTGTCTTGTAGGATTGCTATGAGTTGGAACATACTCGACAGTAACAGGTTTGGTTTTGTTTTAAAATTCCCCAAATACTTGGATTTCTCATTGCAAATCTCACTGTTTTTAGCTACTATGTGTGAAACATCATAATTACATTCTATACCTGATGAGATATTAAAATAAGTTCATTTAAAGTGGGTATTCCTATTTACTTCAATGTTTTAGTCGTTCCAATTTCCTATCATCTCTTGTCCTCATTTTCTATGTCATATGGAGAGGTTGAATAGATGACCTTTTAATCTCTTTAGAATTCTCACTTGCTATAACCTTGCAGTTCTACTGATGGGTTATTTTCTCCATCTTAATAGCTGCTGTGGTGATTTGATGGCAAGAAACCAGATACCTTAGGACCCATACTCAGCTCTATAAGTGGTTCCCCCAGAATGACCTTCTAGGTAAGATTAGAGAACAAATACTGAAAACATGAGTAACAGCCAATCAGAAGGATAATAGTTCAACAAAAAACCAATTGTTGAGCACTTAGTATTGAAAAACTCAAAAATGAAACATAAGTTCTTTATACTTATTTTCTAATTCTAGCGAACAGTGTTTTCTTCTATCGTACATAGGGTGGCTATGAGTCAGAACCAATTTAACAGCACCTAACAACAACAACAGTGAGGGGAAAAAAAGATGAAATGTAATAGTTGGCATGGCCAGAAGTAAGGTGTTGTATTTCAGGTGTAATTACCTCTAGTATGGAATTTTTTTAATAGCCTCCTGGATCATCTCTCCATCTCCTAATACTTCCAACTCATACCTATCCTTTCCACTGCTAGAGAGGTTTTTCAAATGCAGCTGAACAATAACAGCACCTACTCTAGAACCAGTGACTCTCCGTTTTCTATAGGAAAATATCCAAAATCTTTATCGTGAAGTGATGAAACATTTCATGATAAAGGATCACCTTACCTTTTTCTGAGTCCAGCACCACCATCGTCACACTTCATCCTGCCTTGGACACCCTGCATATCAGACTCAGTCTTTTTTCTCACTGTTTGTCTAAGAGAATATGCTCTAATGTGTCCCCTTTTTTTGTACATGTTAGTTTTATGCAGAATATTCTCCTTCAACTTGTCCATTCGGCGAACCTCTATTCACCTTTCAAGTCTCCAGGCACACATCATTTCCCCCATGAAGCCCTCACTTACTACTCCAGTTGACCTAGCTGCTTTCCTGCTCAGAGATGTAAAAACCATTTAAACGTATAGCTTCATGGGCACGATAATTTGTTTTCTAAAAAACACCACCTCACTGAGTTCTTTGTATTTCTCATTTCTCATTTTATTTCTAAGAATTATAATGAACAATTTTGCTAAATTTCACCCATTCCTAGGTCATCCAAAGACCAAAGCTTTTATAACTCATGGTAGAACCAATGGCATCTATGAGGTCATCTACCATGGGATCCCTATGGTGGGCATTCCCTTGTTTGTTGATCAACGTGATAACATTGCTCACATGAAGGCCAAGGAGGCAGCAGTGAGTTTGGACATAGACAGGATGACAAGACACAGATTTGCTCAATGCTTTGAAGACACTCATCAATGACCCATTGTGAGCAGTTATATTAAGTTTTTTCTTGTAGTTGTTTGTTTTGTTTTTTGGTGATGTTGGGGAGACGATTTGTCAAAGATTTGAGGATAATGGGGAAGTTTTAAAATAGCCAATAAGGAGAATGAGAGGGATCACTAAAGTTCAAAACGGAAGAATTATGAGATAGAACAAAGTAGAAGTACGGATCATAAATGTTGTAACAATACTACTCTGCACAGTGTGTGACTTTCTCTCAGCATGAACTCATTAAATGTTTTAGTCTATAATGGTTTATTTTTAGTAAATCAGCATGACATAATCACCTCAAATTTCTATTACATTTAACACTTACCAAAATTTCTAGCCTAATAATTTGACCCCATCACTGGAAAAGGTAAACAACTAGGACTGAAAATATATAAAATAAAAACTATTGAAAAATGAGGATACTGAACTAAACCAACTGTTGTCATAAATTCATACAAAGTCTTAGTTCTTTTGGTTATGATTATTTTTGTCTTATTTGGAAGAATTGTAAAATGAAAAAATGATTGACTTGGAATATATATGTTGGAAAGTTGCGGTTGTTGTTTTTGTTAGGTGCTGTGGATTCGTTCCAACTCATATTTTCTTCATGTTGAGGTGTAGTCCATATAAAGGCTGTAGTCTTTGATCTTCATCAGTTGGCCTGTTGAAATGTTCTTATTCAAAAGTCAAAATTTCTGAAACCAGAAATATTTGGTGTCCAAAATATCTCGACATATATTAATTTCAATTATATAATCACAACTGTTATTGCCAAAATTGTTATGTATATATTTTCCTCCTTTGATTTATAATGACTTTAAGAGGAAATAAAACATTTCATTTGAGAATATATTGATAATAATAGTGCAGCATACATTTACACTTTAAAAGCAGCATTATTTTAATTTTAGTACACCTATGGCTCATTCCAAATGATTTCCCTATAAAGCACATTTTACTTTTTATTATTTTAAAAAGAGTATACCTTTCAGTTGGTGAGTTCGTATATCTCTCTATTATAGCTGCTTATATACACCTTTATTTTAATAAATATAATGATGTGTTGAAAAATGAAAATAGCTGATGAATATTGAATGTTTATCATATGCTAGACATTATAGTAAGTTCTTCTCATACATTAAGTGACCTCTTCATTATAATCTTTAATTATACTGCAAAAATGCTTCAAGTTAGTGCCCCCCTCTCAAAAACTCAGACCTCCTACTGTGTTTTTTAAGTAGCAGGGAGAAAAGTTGCCTCCATTGCTATTGGTACAGTGCCATATTATAGCACTTTGGAATTTAGAGTTCATAAGCCATATACCTTTATTCACTCTTCTTCCTTGACTATAATCATTTTCAACAGAAAAAAAAAAAAACTAGTAAAACTGTTATACCTTCAAGTGAAATATCGATTGATTCTAAAATAACAAAATTAACAAGAACAAAAACAATAATGATAGCAAACATTTACTGAGAGTCTACGACATGATAGGAACAATTGTAAGTATTCTAAGACTCAATCCATTACTCCACGCAATAATCAGATAAAAAAAGCACTATCCCCATCCATTCCACTTCAACAAAGAGACAACTGAGACACAGAGTGAATAACTGGCACAAAGTAGATAGCAAGTTAGTATCAGAATCAGGGTTCAAACCAAGGCAATTCACTTTCACACTTTCAACTGCTCAATCACTGACATAAGGTCAATACAAATTCCTGGCAAACACAGACTTCTGACCAGTCCTGCCTGGACATGTTCCTGGACATCAGCATGGACCCACCTCCTATATCTGGATAGAGGTATTATTTTGAAACTTGTACACCAGGTCCATTTACAATTTCTTTCTGGATAATTCAAACTCTGCACATTCAAATGATGTTTTTCTTTTTCTTTTTTCACCTTTAAGACTTAGCTCTTTCCATTCTCTGTCCTAAAAATACTTGCCCTCTCCCAACTTTTATCTTTCTTTATCAAATCTTGAAATCCTATGCATTCAATAAATTCTAGCCGGTGTACTAAAACCTCTATAATCATCTCAGAGGAAAATATTTCACTTCCAGTTATATGTGTCACTCATTTTACCATCTGCATGAAAATTTTACTTATCTTTTCTGATTAATTCTTTAAATTGATGTCTATTTGATTTTTCTTCAGCTATAAAAAGAATGCTATGAGGTTATCAGTCATTCATCATAATCAACCTATTAAGCCCCTGGATCGAGCCATCTTTTGGATCGAGTTTGTCATGCACCACAAAGGAGCCAAGCACCTTCGCCCAGCCTCCCCCTGATGTCAGTACCAGTCTTTGGATATGATTGGATTTCTACTGGCTTGTGTGGCAATTGTTACTTTTCCTGTTATAAAATGTTGCACGTTTGGTTATCAAAA
Organism: Loxodonta africana; assembly: GCF_030014295.1. Classification (NCBI taxonomy): domain Eukaryota; kingdom Metazoa; phylum Chordata; class Mammalia; order Proboscidea; family Elephantidae; genus Loxodonta; species Loxodonta africana. The sequence continues at coordinate 87,843,665 of NC_087346.1, forward strand.
GGTTTTTAAGACAGAAAAGAAGAAAAAGAGGGAGTAGGCCTCTTTAAGGCCTAAGACTAATAGGAATGATAAGTGAGAGCATTACATTAATTCAACCATTATGGTTCAAGTTGTGGGAAGAGTTTCCCCCACATTTTGCAAGAGCTGAGCCTTTTCTGCTTTCCTCAGATATTTCACTCTTGGTTAACTCTTACGATGTTAGTTAATCCATTCTTCCCCAAGGAGGAATAATCCTGTGTGTTTTTGGATGAATTCCTCCTCAATATTCCTCTTGAAATAGACAGATCCATTTATCATATAGATTATATTCAAGGTATTATTCTTATTTATAAATCCAGAAAAACTTCTACTTTGGCGATGACTTATGTATAATTTCATAACTGGGACACAAACTGAAACTCACTTGAGCCTCAACTTGTTGACGTGAAAAGATCAGGAAGTCTGATGTTTTCACTGTGCTTTTTCAGAAACATTTTCTATATAAATAATGTGCATTCATATGAAATATATGTACCTCCCCCATGAAATATAAAGCATTTCTTCATGAAACTTTTTCTTTCTTTCAGAAGTTCTGAGTAGTTTTAACTGGTTTCCTACCTAAAATTATACAATCTAGCAAAGTTTTTGGTTAGAAAGACTAAAGATATTTTCCACTTCAGACTTGAATATGCTTGACTTATTTTCCTCCCATTATTGAATGACGCTTTGAAATTGGGTAATAACATACAAAATAAAAGGAGAGAGTAGTTCCCTTTATTAGGAATGATAGGTGGGGCCCGACAAGTTTAGTCTAATGTAAAAAGATGTCTCGTTTTTTACGTTAACTTTTCAATTAACATATTTTAATACCTGAGTTTTTTAAGATATGAAAACCAGAACGCTGTATGTTCTTCCCTCCAACACACAGAAAAAGCAAATTGCAGGCAGAATAAACAGCTAAATTTTGTTATGTGCAAAAATTTTTAAAACCTGCGCATTAGAAGAGCCATGGCCATGCAATGGTTAAGAGCTAGGCTGCTCACCAAAAGGCTGGCAGTTTGAAACCATCAGTTTCCTTGGAAACCCTATGAAGCTGTTATACTCTGTCCTATAGGGTTGCTATGAGACAGAATGTACTCTACCACAATGGGTTTGGGTTTTGTTTCGGTTTATGCGTTGGAAAGTATTTAAAACTGCAAAAAAGGTCTCTAAACTTGTCTTTGAAGATCAATAATCAGAGCCTTTGGATTCAGAACAAATGAACCATAGAGACAAAATAAACAATTTCTTTGCTGTTTCTTCAACCTGATAAGAGATATGTTAAACGTTTGGGTAGAAGAAAGACATACTTAGCATTTTAGACACCTGGAAATTTTTATAACATTCTTCCATACGACAAGCCAGGAGTCCCTGGGTGGCACAGTTAAGTGCTTGACTGCTAACTGAAAGGTTGGTGGTTTGAACTAACCCAGAGGTCCCTCGGAAGAAAGACTTGGCAATCTGCTTTCAAAAGATCACAGTCTTCAAAGCCCTGAAGCATGTAGTTCTACTCTGCACACGTACGGCCTCCATGAGTTGGAATCTACTCAACAACTGGTTTGGTTTTGGTTTTGGTTTCTACATGACAAAGATATTTTCGGTAATAATAGTAAATAAAATTAGTTACAATAACAATGTTCAGAAAAGAAACAATGAATATTTTCTTTTATTAAATTTATAACTTTTATTAAACTTTGAATCATGCTATTGAAAAGTAAAAATAAAGTAGGTATTATGTTACAAAAGAAAAAAAAGTAATTCAATAATACTTTCTTTTTTATACCTACACATTAGTCTGAGACAAGAATGAAGCTTGACATGCACTACCTATGCCAAATTTCTATATATATCTGTTTTCAAAAAATAACTTTCACATGTTTGTTAATGATGTTGTCCAAATTGATCTTCTTTGCAATTCTTAGAACGTAGAGCCAGGTACATCAATCCATATCTACTCACAGATTATCAAAAAATCATTTTATTCATTTTAATTTTGAAAGTTTATTCACAGAAAGCAACATATACATATAGTTAGGAAAAGCCATAAACATGAAGGTACATTTGACAGAAAGTCATAAAAATCCCACTATATATTAAATTCCACAAATTGCAATATAGTCCATGTGGTTGTTTCCTCAGGATTGTTCTAGCAGTTTTCAAATGTCTCAGCAGTCAAAAAATTTTTAATGCAAATAAAAATTCAAGTGGTCTCATAGAATCACAGAATGAAGGTAACTTCCTTCACCTTTAACATTCCTGTGCTAGTATTGTTTATTTCAAATCTGCTTAAAGGCAGGAATATGCAAGCTGTGCTTGGAGACAAAAATCAATGATTATGAACTTAATCTTGAAAAGAACACATGAACCTTTGTCTATGTTGCAGACTTATTGTATAATTAGGAGTTTTCTGAATTAATTTCCATGTAATATGTATTAAAGGATATGTAATACAAATATACTAATAAGAAGTTTCATATTTATTCTTAAAACCCAACAATAATCACAACAATTACATGATAATAGTAAAAAAGAGGGGTGGGATCTTGGCAGGAATATGTCATTCCAGTTCTTTCTACTGATAAAGCTTACACTCAAACAGCTGGCAAAGAGAAATGTTTAGAGGGTCCAGATTCAATAACACAAAGCTGAATTTGGAGCTGAGAGATAATAACTCAAAAACTGACACAGCAGTCAATATTTGAATTGTTCTCATTTATTGACATCCCAAAAGCTTTTGTGTCTTTGGATGCTACATCATTGTAAGATTCAGATGAGGGACAGGCATGGCTTTATTTTGAAAACAAAGTGCGTTAAAGTGGGGTAATAGAGTCCTGACATCTGCAGTCCCACCCAAGATCATTTCCCTAGTCCTCAAATGTATAATCAGAATACAAGCAGGTTGGAATGTGGGTGTCACCCTCAGCTAAATCAGTCTTAGTTCAAGAGAGTCCATTCTGTTGGGCAATCCCATCACCACTCTGTCCATGCACCCAGCAAACCAGCCCTGGAATCGCCAATGGTTTGGTGCCTCCTTTATGACGGGTTTTAATTTATAGCAATCTAAGCTATTTTAAAATATATCTCATTGATTTAATTGGTAAATCCCTCATTATTAATCTGGTTGACCATCTTTTTGTATATTTATCATCTTATCCATTTAGGTGTTCATCTCTGTGTCCATGTACTGCACTCGTGTTTATTTTGATGTCTCTTATTTGTTGTAGAGAGGTTACAAAAGGCAAATTTGTAAAAGTCCGGAATCCCAGGTCATGCATGACAGTGGGCCAAATTGGCTGGCAAAGAAATGAGATCAATCAAGGTAAGGTGAACTCTGGAAAAAATTAATCAAAAATCTTAGGTCACAAAAGATAAATTTTCAAAGACGGGTAGATCAATTATAGTGAGGACATGCATGTTGCAAGGGTCAGGATAGAATGAAAAAAAAAAAACAAGGTAAACACTTTGAATAAATTCACAAACATGGCAATGAAGTACAGAATGGGAGGCTAAAACCAGGAAAATGGTCAGAAGCAAAGGAGATTTAGAAGTATGACAGGTAATCAGGAGGGCCCTAATGTAAGATATTAGTAAATAACTTTTATATATTAATCCATTTTCTGGCAATTCCTACAGCCTTTAAGTGCTTCCTTTTGCAGGCACTATCACTCAAGTTTCAGCCTGGAAAACAAACTTAAAACAAGTAATTAGGTGCTAACAAGACCATTTCTCAGTGTACTAGAAGAGCAAAAGTTAAGCACCTATTTCAGATTCGCCTTTTGTTAACAAAATCAGGATGTTGCTACTAATGCTGTTTAGGTCAGAAAACCATAGGATTCTACCATCAAGGTTCACGGCTGCTCCACAGCCTTGGGGTGTTTGTCATGGAAAACGCTACATGCCATTAAGGAAGCCTCATATCTGCTAAAGCCCATTCATCCTCCCACTACTGCTAGATGAAGAGTATGACTTCCTTCTCTATTGTGTTGTCTGAATCCTAAAAGAGTGCATCTCATTGATAGAACATAACTCACATCCAGCACCCTGAAGCAAGAAGTCTAGAAAATATAATTCCAAGTGCAACACGGAAGAACCATAGAATGCAGTGGTTAATGCTAGGACCTAAAACTAAGACCAAATAATTTCCAACACAGGAGCAGAACCCAATCTCAGAATTTGTTACTCGACAACACAGGTAGAAAAATGATAAAAAGAGCCACTAGTAACAGTGTGTCAGCTTCTTGTAAGCAGATATACCCAGAATCTTCTCTAGAGTCACATAAGTTCATACTTTCAGAATTTAAGTTTGTTCAAGAATTGGAAAGCTAATTTGGCCATTGCAAATAATTTAGTCAAGATCATGGGATAACACCTAAGATTCATATTTTCCTACTCAATCAATGAGCAACTATCTTTGAATCTTTTTCAACTTTATTTAGCCAATCTTGCTCAATATTTATTTACCCAACAACAGGCAGCTTATCTACCATGTACAGCATACTATGTCAGGCACTACAGTGAATATTAATAAGGTACTGAACCTGCTCTCTAAGATCTTAAAATTACTGGGGAACAAAAAGCATATAAAGTTATGCATAGCAAAAATCAGAATGTGACAAGCATCAAATGTCAACTATGTAGTTTCATGTAATTTTTCTTTACAATAAAAATAGACTTTGCTCTTATTCCAATTATACAAATAACTCATATTCCAGTTAAATAATTCAGGTAATAAAAAATTATAAATAAAATTCACCTAAATTTCCACCATCATGTGGTAACAATCATTAACACTTTGATGATTATAATATCATATAACATCTTATCTTTGTGAATCTATACACACAAATATTTAATTTTACATAAATGAAATATCATAATTCTATCACATATGCTTTTTTTAAATTGCTCACTTTTCAGATTTACCTCCAATTTCCTCCCTCCCCCTGCCCAACCAGCATGCAGCAGCACCCCACCTTCCAGTGACTGGTGTTGATTACCTCATGTGTATCCTTCCATTTCTTTCTCCACATACAAGCACATACACATATGTAAGGGAGGTTATCATGATTTGTTTTACTAAAGTGTATAATGTAATCAACATCAGACGAAACAAAAACTAAAATGATTAAATAAGGCTTATGGTCAGAAGGATATACATGTTTCCAAACATAAGCTCATATATACTAATTGATCTGTTTAAACACGGGTATGAATTACTTAGATTTTTGCTAAGATTTGTTTTCTATTTCCCAATGACTTATTAGTCACGAAAGTCAAGAATGACAAGAATGTTTAATTGTCAATCTTACTATTCAACATTGTACTGGAAGTCTTGGCCAATTCACTAAGTCAAGAAAAAAATATGTGAAAAGAATAAAATCTAGACCAGAGGAGGAGAATTTATCATTATTTGAGGATAATATGGTTGCCTATTGAGAAAATTCAAAAGTAGCAAATGAAAAATTATAATAGGTTATTAAATATGCTGCAAGAAGACCAAATATCATAGCAATATTAGAAATCAATAAATTTCCTAAATGTCAGCAAAAATTAGTCAAAGAATATTATAGAATTTGTCACAATAGCAACAAGTATTCTAAACAGAATCTTAACAAGACATGTTTAAAACGTATAGAAATAAAAATATTAACATTTGCTGAAGAATATAAACAAAGACATGATAAGATAGAAAGACCTGTTATGGACCTGGATTAATAATCTCAACATTTAAATTGTTCTCTTCAAATAATTCTAGGAACTCAGTATATTTATTTCAAAATCCTGAAAATATTTTGAAGAAGCACACAAATATTATACTAAAGTATTCTGGAACAAGGAACTCACAACAATAAGAAAAACTGAAAAGAATATACACAGCTATTAAAACCACTGTGGCACTGGTGTAGAAATAGATACATAGATCAGTGAAGAGACTAGAGTCCTAAACAGATACAAGTACATTGATCTGATGTATGTAGAAATTCAAAGTATGATACGATAAAGGGAATATTTAAAATCATTTAGACATGATTACACATTCATACATGGTATTGGGACAATTATGCAATGATATCCCCATGCCATATTGTCACAAAAACAAATTTCAGATTGGATTACAGAGTTAAATCTAAAAAATAAACCTTAAATTGTTAAACATATGTATATAAGAACATGTTTTAGAACCTTGGGAATAAAAACGGCACAAAACAAAGAATCCACAAATAATTTACATATTTAACAGTATACAAATATAAATTTTTATATGGAAGATGCCATAAACAAAATTAAAACGTAACCTATAGATCAGCGGAGAACAATGACAATATGTATCACCAACCAATAATTGATACTTATATATGTAAAGTCTAATAAAAGGTAAAGTCATAGATATATAGAAGTAGGGTGGGTATAAAAAGGCAATTACCAGGAAAAAAAACATAAATGGTTAAATGAATTTATGAAAACATTCTATATAACAAATTTACAAATGATATGGGAAATGTAAATTAAAACAAAAAGGAAATAGCATCAGTTTCCTGTCAGATTGGTAGAAATTTAAAAGTTCACTATAGAAAATTGGCAAGTCTAATAGACTGTTGGTGAAAGAGTAAGTTGTACAACTATTTGGAAAGTTATTTGACAATACCTATCAAAATGTAAAATGATCAAACCGTATAACTCCTAGATCCCTTCTAGATACTTCTCTCTCTTATTAAAAATAATGCAAAGGTAAAATGTATGCACAAGAATATTCATTACAGCCCACTTGTAATAGGAAACTTTAGGAACTCTCTAACCATCCAAGTATAATGGATTGTATAAAGACATTTTGGTACATCTGTACATAAGAAAAGATGAAGGCATTAAAAAGAAAAAAGAACCAGACCAATAAGTACTGATCCGGAAGTATGTTCATGACACATGATTGAGTAGAAAAAAAGCTATTTGCAGGAATATAAGACAGTAAATCAAAAAGTATTGCTACTAGGGTTCCAGTTCATACATGCACAAGTATATTCCAAACAAAACGTGTCCAAACATGTCTCTGCTATCAGTGGATGGCTGCAGACAAGTTCTCTCAGTAATACACTTATCCTTGCCTCATTTGGGTGCCTTCAAAAAAGAGTATACTTTTTGTGCCACGGAAAAAAATGATTTAGAGGTCAGAGCTAATACCAACTTTTTAACAAAACTCAAGTGGACATCTTCCCAAATCATTGAAACCTTGCAGCTATTTTACGGGAACACTGCACCACATAAAACAACAGTTTTTTAGATGGATCAAGCATTTTAAGGAAGGTCAGGAAAATCTTAAAGATGAGCCAAGTGAAGGAAGATGGCTCAGAAGGTTATGGAGAGTGTTTTGTAGGATTCCTGAGGGGTAGTCTTGATAGATTATCTTGAAGGACACAGGACAATCACGGGGACTTATTATGAAGAAGTTTTTTTAAAAAAAATTGAAAACCGCATTGGTGAGAAAAAGGCTACGAAAGTTGCCCTGAGGAATTTTTTTCCATTACAACAATGCACCTGCTCATTCTGCGAGGATAGCAAGGGCTGTCCTACAAGAATTTCATTGGGAAACCTTACCCATCCACCCTACAGCCCTGATCTTGCCCTTTCAGACTTCCTTTTGTTCCCAAACTCAAAAAATACTTAAAAGGAACATGATCTGAGTCCCTGGATGATGCCAAAGCTGCCTTTTTGATGTGGAGTAAATCAAAAAGTGCAGAATTTTTCAGGGAAAGGTTAGAGAGATGGAAACGCTGCCTTCAGAAGTGTATACACCTAGATGGAGGATATGAGGAGAAACAACAGCTTCAATTTTTGATTTTTTTGTTTTATAAAGGTTTCAATGACTTTGTAGAAATGCTTTTTGCCTTACCTTCCTATATAAATAGTATTTATCTAAGTCAATAATTTTAAAACAATGCGTGCAAATTTGATTACATAGATACAGAAAAAATGTAATAATAAATATCAAACTGATAACATGCTCCCTCTGGAAATAATCGAAAAGTGAGGTTACCAAGTTTACTTTATGTACATATTTAATTGTTTTATTACTTGTTCAGAGGCATGTACTACTTTTTTTGTAGTTTATTTTTGTTGTTGTTGTGGAGAATATAAACAGCAGTACACCATTCCAACAGTTTCTACATGTACAATTCTGTGTTACTGACTACATTCTTGGAGATGTGCAAACATTCTCACTCTCCTTTTCCAATTTGCTCCTCCTCCCCCGTTAACATAAATCCCCACCCATTGCCATTCAGCCAGTCCCAACTCATAGCTACCCTGCAGGACAGGGTAGAACCATTCCACAGTTTCTAAGGCTGTAATGTTTACAAAACAACAAGTAACATCATGATAAATGGAGAAAAGTTGGAAGTAGTCAAGGATTTCATTTTACTTGGATTGACAATCAACACGCTTGGAAGCAGCAAGCAACAAATCAAAGGATGTATTGCACTGGACAAATCTGCTGCAAAAAAAAAAAACTATTTAAAGTATTAAAAAGCAAAGATGTCATTTTGAGGACAAAGGTACTCCTGATTCAAGCCATGGTGTTCTCAATCACTTCATCTGCAGGCAAAAGCTGGACAATGAAGAAGACCAAAGAAGAATTGATGCCTTTGAATTATGGTATTAGTGAAGAATATTGAATATACCATGGACTACCAGAACAACAAACAAATCTGTCTTGAAAGAAATACAGCCAGAATACTCTTTAGAAGCAAGGATGGTGAGACTTTGTCTCACTTACTCTGGACATGTTATCAGGAGGGACAAACCCCTGGAGAATAGCATCATGCTTGGTAAAGTAGAGGGTCAGCAAAAAAGAGGAAGACCCTTGAGATAGATTGACACAGTGGCAACAACAATAGGCTCAAGCATAACAACGATTGTGAAGATGGCACAGGACCAGTGGTGTTTCCTTCTGTTGTAAATAGGGTCGCTATGAGCCAGAACCGACTCAACGGCACCTAACAACAACAACAAGGTAATATAAGTAATCTAGACAACAAAACAACAAAGAGATTATTTTAAAATATACAGGAGGATTATGTAGGTTATTTGGAAATACTAGCTATCTTATATACAAATACTTGAGGATCCATGGATTTTGATATCCACAGGGACTCCAAGTCCCCAAAGATAATGAGGGACAACTGTAACCCAATGAATATACAGGATGCTGTGTAGAGTACAGTGGTTAAGTGGAGCTGTTAAGACATCCGGGGTTGAATCTTCGCTCTATCAATTACAATCTTGGCAATCTTGGGCTAATTCCTAGCCTTTCTGGGCCTCATTCCCCATCTATAAAACCAGGGATGTATGGGATGTTAGGTGAGGATGAAAGAAGTCAGTACATGAACATATATAAGTGTTCGTTAAGTACTAACTGTACAATATAATTTATACCATTATTATTACTATTACTTCAGGAAAATCAGTTCAATATTACCAGTTTTATATAACTAGTTATCTCAAAATAACATGTCTAGTGATTCTTTGTAAGTCTTATTCTTCACTTTAAGAACTTGAAAAGAACCTTAGATATTAACTTGAATAACTTACTTATGTATACAAACAAAATGCCAGTCAAAAGACTTACTTGTATTATCAACTGTTTTAGTTTGATTAAAGAAGAAACAAGAACCCAGGTTTTCTACATCCAATTTAATATTCTCTCCTCTCCACCAGACTGCATAGAGCCTTAGGATTTTTTTTTAAATAGGTAAAATAAAAGTATTCATTGGGAATACATGGAAAAACTATACATGGAATAATCCTCGGATGAACACACTATAAGTAAATGAACACTTACAAAGAATGAATCAATATCTACATTCTGGGGCTGTTCCATTCTGCCTCAATATGTGTCAACTCAATTGTCAACTATGCATTTTTGGCAGATCTGAGTTTTTCCAGTTCTTGTTATAATGCATGCTTAGAGCAAAAGAGCAAGGAAGTTCATAATAAATTCTTCTACACAATAAACTTTAAGTAGACAACTGAAAAAAATTTACTACTTGTAAAAACACATCAAAGAAATAAATATTGTTTTTTGTCTTTAAACAATCAGCACTTCCAAAAGCACATTATTTTCGACATCAAACTCTCTCCCCTTGTTCTCTGGCCTGCTTACATAATTGCTCTTTTTCTCTTTCTCTATCAGCCCTCTATCTCTAACTCTGTCTCTTCTATTATCGCTGAGGGTGTCTCACTTTCATTCCAGATCTCTTTCACAGGGTCTACTTCTCCGGCCACTGACAACTGCTTATGTGTGATGAATGAAATTATCCACCCTCATATCATAATCAAGTTAAAAAAAAGAAGAAATAAGTTTCCAAACCCAGTGCCGTCGAGTCGATTCCAACTCCTAGCAACCCTATAGGACAGAGTAGAACTGCCCCATAGAGTTTCCAAGGAGCACCTGGTGGATTCAAACTGCCGACCCTTTGGTTAGCATCTGTAGCACTTAACCACTACGCCACCAGGTTTTCCAAGAAATAGGTTAGGTATGTCAAAAATTTCAAATGGAATTTAAGTCGCTACATTGTAATTATTATTTGGTAGCGAGAAAATCTAAAGAAATGCAGTTATTAAGTCACAGAATGTAATTTTGGCATTGCTTAGAAAAAGAATTTTGATGTCTTAGTAATCAAACACCTACAACAAAGGATTATTCAAATCTCATTAAAAATCACTTCAATCATGAGGTTTCCTATTTGATTTTAATGACTTTTCCATCCAGTCCCTTTAATAAGATCAATATATTAATGCTTTTCTCCAACAGACTAACCCAACTTTTTTTTTCTTCCTTCAAGTCTACAAACTAATCTGAACGAATTCCAACCTCTTAAAGTGAAATTAGGAAATTTTATGTTCCAGATTTTCTTTCAAACTAAACAGTTGTTAATAAATGATTTATGGAATTTGATGGAAATGTAAGAAAATATGTTCTTTGAAAGAATACTAAGTCTATTCCAGAGTGAGCCAACAATGCACAGAAGACTAAAGAAGACAAGGAAGGGAAAGATGAACAACTGTGTACATGAGGGCCAGGGAAAGCTGTAACTGTGGCTACTTCTTAGCTCTACCACTGATTTAGTTTAAGCTTTCTATCATTAGTTCACAGCTCACTTTCACTCACTGGCCTTTCTCATTTTTCAAGTCAGCTTACATAAGTGCACACCCATAAGGCTCAAAAATACAATTATGTACAATTATATATAAGGAATACATGAATATTATATAAGCATGAAATATATAGACCTACCAAAAAAAATTAAGATACAAAGCTCCATCAAATAGTAGAGGTTGTTTTTTTTAAAAAAAGACAAATATCCTTAGCAAAAGAACCTTGGAATAAATTCTTATTTTGAAAATGTCGTTGTTAATAAAAGGCATTTTTTAAAAACATGACAAGCATTTAGACACCTGAGATGTCATCATAAATAAACTGTGTATTTCCTTCTAATGTGACTAACTGGGAAAAACTACTAACTTAACTTTTAATCAGGTCAGAAGAAAGGCCTGTTGATCTCTGTCCAAAAATTCAGCCATTGAAAATGCTATGGAGTACAGCTCTGCTCTGACACATATGGGTCACCTCAGTCTAGTAAGTTCTGGCTTATTGAGACCCTATGTGTCAGAGTAAAACTCCACTCCATAGGATTCCCAATGGAAGTAGATCACGAGGCCTTTCTTCCTAGGTACCTCTGGGTGGACTCTAACATTAACCATCCCTTTGGTTAGAGGTCAAACACATTAACCTTCTGCATCATACACAGCTTCCTTTAGTCAGTTAAAAACCAATAAGAATCAAACAAACCCATTGCCATTGAGTCGATTCCAACTCATAGCAGCCCTATAGAACAGAGTAGAATTTCCCCATAATTTTTCCAAGGCAATAATCTTTACAGAAGCAGACTGCCACATCTTTCTCCTGCTCAATGGCTGGTAGGTTCAAACCATCAACTTTTCATTGTACCACTAGGACTCCTTATTTGTCAGTTAAGATCCTCAAATTGTTTTATTGAATGTTAAATGTCCTAATATGATTTAATTTTGAAATATCTATTTTTTAATAAGCATAAGGAAATAAATAAAAATGCATAAAAGTATTTCAAAGATAAGCTAGGAAGCTATTGTTCTAACCAACCTCTTAAATATGTATTCTCTTCATCTTAGCAGGAACATAAAGGGATGTTTACTTGGATCATCATTAACTCAAGTGAGAAAAAAAAACAAATTACAACATTTTATATCATACTCTAACAACCAAAAGACCTTTCTAAGTTTGTCAAATGTATATGCATATGGCTTAGACTTCCAACAAGTGCCAGGAGGCAATTTCTACTTTCTAAAACAAAAGTATTATTAAAAAATCCATTTAATGAATAAACTCAGTGTCACTGGTATAGTGAAGACCAAGGAACCACAAACTAGAGATTGTTGCATTTCTTAATGTCAGTTTGTCATTTCCTAGCATCATTGTAAGAACCAGAAGCAGAGAAGTGAAACAATTCACTTGGTTACCAGTTTCACCAAATTTGATAAAAATATAAATAAATAAATGGATTGAGTGAATACCTGTTACATAACTTAATATGAATCACCTACCCTATGAATTTGATAGCACTTTTTTTTTTTACCCTATGAAAATAAATTAAGTCAGGATATATAAAAATCTTAGAAATACCCATTAGCAATATAAATTGCATAGTCATACACCCTCTTCTCACTTATTGATATGGTAAGGTTCTATAGACCAGTCCGTTCAGCAAAATGGGTGTTATGCAAAAATGGAAGATGACCACAAGATCATAAAATGAAGGATGACGACATCAGTACATAACTGCCAAATTATGTCTTACATAACTGTCAAATTACATCATTATATAACTGCCAAATTACTGAGAATCATTTCCTAGCCAAGTTCACACATAACCTTAACCATCAAAGCCAGTGTTCTTCTCACCTTGCACCTTGCATTCATTACTGCCAGATCTATATCATTAATATGCAAAATAAATATTTTATTATTGTCATAAATATGAAATATCAGATAATGAGATAGTTGATAAGTGAGGAGAAGGTGTAATTGAAGATCAAAATACAGAAAGAAAATACTCTAGGTACTATATACCTAACATTATCTAAGAATTATATATAGGAATTACCTTAAAGTAGGTAGTAAGTTTGTGATTTGATCAGTAACAGGAATATAGTCCACCTAAATAATACAAAGGGGCATGATCAGCCATTTTAAATAAAAACAAGTTGTAAATTTGCTCCAAAACAATTTGGAGTAAGATTATAAAGTATTATACACAACATAATCTGGTATTTCCCACATTTAAATTATCTACAGAATTCTAAGTAGTTTCCTCACACCTATGTGCATATTAAATGCACTTAATATCCATTTTTCTTTGTATCTTGTGTTATGTGGTACTGGATGATGTTCTGAGCAAGAGGGATGGACTTGAGGAGATGGAGTATGATGCTGATAGTATGGATGATGTAAATGCTGTTCCATTCCTGGATAAGGGGGTGAAATTAAAAAAGAGAGAGAGAGAACCACTTCCATACGAGTCTACCAAATATTCTTATAAAAAACCTTTCTTAGAATCTCTGCACACAAAATGCCCCCTAAACAACTCTCAACGAGCCATTCACTTTGATGACATTAAGCTTCTTCAAGATACCCTCTTTATTTGATTGCTAAAAGTATAACATGTATAATAAACTCTCTAATATCACATTTTTAAGATTTAACATGTTTTCACTTTTCTACCCACGTTATTTAAATACTAATGGAAATAGTGCTTACTATGAGGCAGCCACTGACCTAAACACTTCACATTTCTCATTTGATTCTCACAAGCCTATGAAATAGGTACTATTATTCTTAATTTACTAATGGGAAAATGAGGCATCAAGTGACTTAAGTAATTTGCTTAAGAATACATTGCTAGTAAAGGGGTGGACCCAGGATATGACAATACGACAGCAGACATCCTGGCTCTAGAATCCATTATCTTCATCACTATGCACAAACCTATTTCAAAAAAAACCAGAAGCTAATAAACATATAAAAGTCATTGTAAAATGAATGAAGGACAAATCAAAAGCTACTTTTTTAGGGTCAAGACACTTCAATTTCATAGAAACTAAAGGAAAGGAATATTATACGTTGTATCCAGTAGTATAAAACTATATGCTACTTTAAGTAAAATAAGATTCAGATAAAGAATTTTTAAAAAATTAAGAAACAATAAAAGCTACATAAACTTTCAAGATTTTGTTTCTTGGAAGTTAATACTCGGCCATCTCCAATACCTTAAAATATACTCTAAGTGACTGAAAGCATTCCCCTTGAAAATAGAAAACACATAAGGATGCTTTTTATCACCACTCTCCTTGAACATTTTGCTGAAAGTCCTAGCTAGAGCAATAAGGCAAGAAGAAGAAATAAAGGGCATCCAAACTGGTAAGAAAGAAGTAAAACTATCCCTACTTGCAGATTAAAGATACTATACATAGAAAACCTCAGATTCCACAAGAAAGCTACTGGAATTAGTATAAGGAATCAGAAAAGTAGCAGGATACAAGATAAACATGCAAAAATCAGTGGGATTCTTCTATACCAACAATAAGAACTTTGAAAAAGATATTAGGAAAACAATGCAATTTACTATAGCCCCCTCCAAAAATAAAATACAAATAAATCAAACCAAGATGTAAAAGACCTATACAAGGAAAACTACAAAACACTACTGCAAAAAACCGAGAGACCTACATGAATGGAAAAACATACCATGCTCATGGATAGGAAGACTCAACATGGATAGGAAGACCCAAAGCAATTTACAGATATAATGCAATCCTTTCCAAATTCCAAAAGCATTCTTTGACAAAATGGAAAAACTAGTCACCAACTTTATATGGAAAGGAAATAGGCCCTGGGTAAGTAATGCATTATTGAAAAAGAACAAAGCAGGAGGTTTCACACTACCTGATTTCAGAACCCACTATACAGAGACGGTAGTCAAAAGAGCCTGGTACGGGTACAATGACAGAAATATAGACCAATGGAACAAGATTGAGAACCCAGACATTAATCCATCCGCTTGTGGACAGCTGATCTTTTAAGGGCCAAAGTATATTAAATGGGGAGAAGAACGTCTGTTTAACAAATGGTGCTAGCAAAATTGGACTGGGTTATTTATAAAAAAAAAAAAAAGAAGCAGCAGCAAGACCCATATATCAAACCATACAGAAAAACTAACTCAAAATAGATCAAAGACCTAAATATAAAGGTTATGGAAGAAACAGTAGAGACAACACTGGGGACCCTAATATATGGCATAAATAGAATACCAAACATAACTAAAAAAGCGCACACAGCAGAAGATGAACTAGATAAATATCAACCTCCTAAAAATTAAATACTTATGCTTATCAAAAACTTTTTCAAAAGAGTAAAAGAGAACATACAGACTGGGGGAAAAATTTTGGCTACAATATATCTGACAAGGGCCTATTTTCTAAAATTTATAGAAAACTCGCACAACTCAACAACAAAAACACAAACAACCCAATTTAAATAAAGGGCAAATGGTATGAACAGACACTTCCCAAAGATAATATTCACAAAACTAACAAACACATAAAGAAATACTCACGATCATTAGCCATTGTTGTTGTTGTTAGGCGCCCACAAGTCCGTTCTGACTCATAACGACCCTATGTGTAACAGGATGAAACACTCCCCAGGCCTACACTATCCTCACAATTATTGTTATGCTTGAGCCCATTGTTGCAACCACTGTGTCAATCCATCTCATTGAGGGTCTTCCTCTTTTTCTCTCACCCTCTACTTTACCAAACTGATGCAAGACAAAACTACAATGAGATACCATCTCACCCCAACATTACTGACACTAACAGAAAATAACAAATGTTGGAGAGATTGTGGGAAAATAGGACTTCTTATACACTGCTGGTGGGAATGCAAAATGGTACAACCGCTATGGAAAATGATACGGCACTTCCTTAAAAAGCTAGAAACAGAAATACGATAGGACCCAGCAATTCCACTCCTAAGTATACATGCTAAAGAAATAAGAATCACAACATAAATAGACATACTCAAATCCACTTTAATTGCAGCATTATTCACAATAGCAAATGGAAACAATCTAAGCGCCCATCAACAGATATGCACACAGTGGAATACTTGTTGTTAGGTGCCATCCAGTAGATTCCGACTCATAGGGATCCTATAAACAACAGAAGGAAACATTGCCTAGTTTTTTTTTTATGCTATACTCACAATCATTGTTATGCTTGAGCCTACTGTGTCAATCCATCTTGTTGAAGGTCTTCCTCTTCTTTACTCATTCTCAACTTTACCAAGCATGATATCCTTTTCCAGGTACTAATCCCCCCGATAACATTTTCAGAGTATGTGAGACTTAGTCTCATCATCCTTGCTTGTAAGGTGCATTCTGGTTGTACTTATTCCAAGACAGATGTGTTCCTTTTTTTGGCTGCCCGTGGCATATACAATATTCTTCACCAACGCCATAATCAAAAGGCATCAATTCTTCTTTGTTCTGCCTAATTCATCATCCAGCTTTTGCATTCATATGAGGTGACTGAAAACACCATGGCTTGGGTCAGGCGCTCCTTAGTCTTTAGGATGACATCTTGCTTTTTAACACTTTAAAAAGGTCTTTTGCAGCACCTCTGCCCAATGCAATGCGTCTTTTAATTTCTTGACTGCTGCTTCCGTGGCTGTTGATTGTGAATCCAAGTAAAATGAAATCCTTGACAACTTCAATCTCTTCTCCCTTTACCATGATGTTGCTTAGTGGTCCAGTTGTGAGGATTTTTGTTTTCTTTATATTGAGGTGTAATCCATGCTGAAGGCTGTGGTCTTTGATCTTCATCAGTGAGTGCTTCAAGTCCTCTTCACTTTCAGCAAGCATGGTTGTGTCATCTGCATAAGGCAGGTTGTTAATGAGTCTTCCTTTGATCCTGATGTTCCGTTCTTCATATAGTCCAGCTTCTTGGATTATTTGCTCAACATGTAGATTGAATAGGTACGGTGAAAGGATACCAATCTGATGC